>NC_141151.1:76150130-76172630 GCF_053477565.2 Lygodium microphyllum | reverse complement strand
AACTCTCTCCTATAATAATATAATACTCCCTTTGGGCTTCGCTTACCTAATAACTTTAGACCTTTGTCAAAATATACATACACATTGTTTCTTTCTCTCTCTCTCTGTCTCTTTGTCTCTGTCTCTCTCTCTCCAACTTAGATCAAATTCCTCTATTTAAAAGTTTTTAGCCCAAGTACAATTAGACTAAAAAGGCACATTTTGATTATAGTTTTAACAGTATAAAACTTTTTTAAATCTTTGATAAGGTCTTTATTTTTCCAAATACACAATGCAAAAGACAATAGCCATTGTACGCTATGTTAATTATTAGTTCTCTATTTTGGGAGAAAAATTTTTCCCAAAAGAGAGGATTGTTTTTTGTTCATAAGGTCCAAACTTTTCAATATAGTTCATTCAAAAAGTCTCAATTTATTATGACTCACATTGAAACATATCATAAATATACACATAATTTGATCTTCATAACTAATAATTATTTTTATCTCTTCTCTCTCATCAAACATTATTTTAAAAATTTCTTTTTCTCTTCTCTCTCATAAATAAATAAATAAATAAATATATATACTCTTCTCTCTCGACTCTATTGAGTCCTAATGACTCTAGAGAGAGAGAGAGAGAGAGAGTTGCAAGAGATACACATAATGAGAAATGAAGATAAGGGCCATACACAAACACATACACATACACATAGAGAGAGAGAGAGAGACATGCATACACACATGTACTACTTAATTTATTGCTTAGGTAAAAACTGAAGTACTAATTATTTTTTAGTTAATTACTAAATAGAAATATAAAGAGAGGGGAGAGAGAGACAAATATAAATGAATGAGAGAGAGAGAGAGAGAGAGAGAGAGAGAGAGAGAGAGAGAGAGAGAGAGAGAGAGAGAGAGAGAGAGAGAGAGAGAGATTATGTGACTTGCTTTGACTTTTTTTTGAGTTGAGAAGGGGGTTGCTAGCAACTTGTCGAGAAAAGGATTGCTTGCAACCCCTTTTTGAGATGAAATTTTTTTGACAAGTCTCCTCCATCATTTCTTTGAGGGGACTTGTGAATATTTTTTCCGTCGAACAAGGGGTTGCCAACAACCCTTTCTTGGCGATTTTTTTTTTTCACGTCATCTCTAAAAAAAATTATCACTAAACATGGAGCTATCAACAACCTTCCTAGCCAAAAAAAAATTCATAAGTCCCCTTAGAGAGATGGAGGTAACTTTTGAATTTTTTTCACCGAGAAGGGGTTGCCGTCAACCCTTGTCTGGCGTGACAAAAAATTTCATGTCTCCTTAGAGAGATGATGTAGGGGAGTTGTGATTCAAAGATCTCTCTCTCTCTCTCTCTCAATCTCTCTCTCTCTCTCTCTCCGAGAAAAGGTTGCTAGAAACCCTTGTTCGGAAAAAACAATTCATGTCCTCTTAGAGAGATGATAATAAAGTCACATAATCTCTCTCTGTGTCTCTCTCTCTCTTTTCAATGAGGAAACTACTACAACATTCAAGTGGACAAAGATTTGTTCTTCTAGTTCACATAGGAGATAAAGAGAATTTCAAACCAAATGATGATATTGAATCTCAGAAGTCATGCAAGTTAGTAGCATGGAGACTTCTCTACAAGCATAACTCTGCATCCTTCTATAGAAATATATTTACAATGGTATCTTATCAATGTGTTATGTATATGTAATACAACTATGAATGGTAGGTTCATGTATAGGCAATTGGAGAAGGGGATGTTGCAAAATTTTCCAAGGAAATCAATTGTGTCCCCAACATATGAGGAGAGAGAGAGGAGAATTGGTTATGGCTCTCATGAGGAGGGGAGAGTAAGATGTGATGGTGGTGGTTGCTAGCAACCTTTTCTCAGAGAGAGAGAGAGAGAGAGAGAGAGAGAGAGAGAGAGAGAGAGAGAGAGAGAGAGAGAGAGAGAGAGAGAGAGAGAGAGCTTTGAATCACAACTCCCCTACATCGTCTCTCTAAGGGGACATTAAATTTTTTGTCACCAGCAGACAAAGGCTACCGGCAACCCCTTCTCGGTGAAAAGAATTTAGAAGTTACCTCCATCTCTCTAAGGGGACTTATGAATTTTTTTTTGGCTAGGAAGGTTGTTGATAGCTCCATGTTTAGTGATTTTTTTTATAGAGAGGACTTGTGAAAAAACATTTTCGCCAAGAAAGGGTTGTTGGCAACCCCTTGTTCGACGAAAAAAAATTCATAAGTCCCCTCAAAGAAATGATAGAGGAGACTTGTGAAAAAAAAAAATCTCTAAAAGGGGTTGCAAGCAATCCTCTTCTCGACAAGTTGCTAGCAACCCCTTCTCGACCCAAAAAAAAATCAAAGCAAGTCACATGATCTCTCTCTCTCTCTCTCCCACATTTGTCTTTGTCTCTCTCTCCCCTCTCTTTATATTTCTATTTAATAATTAACTAAAAAATGATTAGTACTTTGGTTATTACCCAAGCAATAAATTAAGTAGTGCATGTGCGCGTGTCTCTCTCTCTATGTATATGTGTATGGCCCTTATCTTCATTTCTTATTATGTGTATCTCTTGCAACTCTCTCTCTCTCTCTCTCTTTAGAGTCATTAGGACTCGACAAAGTTGAGAGAGAACAGAATATAAATATATTTATGAGAGAGAAGAGGAAAATAAAGTTTTTAAATAATGTTTGATGAGAGAGAAGAGATAAAAAATAATTATTAGCTAGGAAGATCAAATTATGTGTATATTTGTGATATGTTTTAATGTGAGACATAGTAAATTGACACTTTTTGAATGAACTATATTGAAATGTTTGGACCTTATGAACAAAAAACAATATTCTCTTTTGGGAATTGTTTTTCTCCTAACATAGAAAACTAATAATTAACATAACGCACAATGGCTATTGTCTTTTGCATTGTGCATTTGAAAAAATAAAAACCTTATCAAAGATTTAAAAAAGTTTTATACTGTTAAAACTATAATCAAAATGTACTTTTTAGTCTAATTGTACTTGGGCTAAAAACTTTTAAATAGAGGAATTGGATCTAAGTTATAGAGAGAGAGAGAGAGAGAGAGAGAGAGAGAGAGAGAGAGAGAGAGAGAGAGAGAGAGAGAGAGAGAGAGAGAGAGAGAGAGAGAGAGAGAGAGAGAGAGAGAGAGAGAGAGTGTGTGTGTGTGTGTGTGTGTGTGTATTGAAGATCCAAAGTTATTAATGTATGAGAAAGTGTAATGTGTCCACTTGCTATCTTCAGGACACGTCTTAGCAGTCCATCGGAAAGGATGTCTAGAAAGCTCCGCCCGGCACTCCCATGGAATGTTACGAGGTTTGCGATCTAGGACTTTCCAGGTCTGCCACGTAGCGGAAGCATTCCGGCCGTTCCCACTTAGGACCGATCTGAATTAGGGTTTTCCCTATTGGTCATTTCCTAACGGCAACTAACGTCGAACCCAAGCGAACTACTTTACGTAGAAACGTCAGGTTCGAAGCGGATTCATGCTGCACTTGGTTCAAGGAGAATGGGAAACGAGAGGGATGCGAAGCTCAACCTCTCTGCCATAAGGCATAGTCCCATTCTGTTCCCCTAAAATAGCGTAAATCGGGATCAATTATAACTCTAGGTCAATGCTTTTGTTGTTCATGTTCTTTGACGATCTGTTGGCTGTCCTTCGTGATTTGAGAAAAGTTCCCGACTAACAGGGACCACCCATCCGTAGGACGGACCTATGGCCACATCCATCGCACTTTCCTCAGGTTGTTTTAGTTATCTAATTACCTAATACATTTAGTTGGACATGTAACAATCAACTTCTTTAATTAGTCCGTTAGGCACTGGTTCTTTCACGTAATCATATCACTTGACATAGAAAAACAATGTCAAACAAGTTCCTTATTAACAGGTTATCATATTTATCTTTGAAATACAAAAAGTCCAGCCCCTAGGCTTATCCACAATTCGCCCGAAGGCTATCCAGCAATCCACAGGGATCACTAATCCAAGATTCCACCCGTAGACTAGTTTGCGGGCCTTGAGATCCAATCGCGAGTCATGTTAGCCTCTTGTGCAGAGCCTGGAAGGCGAGGGATTTACAGCCAGAGCCCCCCCTGATACCCAAGCGTCCTCCTACTCCAAGTAGCGCTCAACGGAGAGACCTCTCGCGGCGGGTTCGGTCTACCTTCCCGGTGCGGTTAACAACCCCCTTCCCTTCAGGCCTTCATCCTGAAGCATTAGATATCCATTTATCCTTTTAATTCATTGATCAATCAAAGCAAAACAGTGCTCTTAAATCTGTAACAAGCACAAATATTTCCATTGGTCGTTTATTGTTGGCCAACTGCTAAGGAGTGAATCCTTCGTTTCGAATGCATCGAGCACTCGATCCGGGATGACTTGCGACTCGGCAAGATCCCCTATATCCTGGCTTAGGGCGTACCCTATTAACCCGATTTGTTTAATACTTTAAGTTCATATGTTATTCCAATTTGTTGGTTTATCCTTTGCTCCAAGTAATTATCTTTACCCTAGAAAGATACTATATTAGGACGATTATTCATCCTCTTGCAAGATAATTTGCGTAAGAATCTACCAACCTCATTCCGAGGATTGGCCATTCCCTTGTGATCCAATCACAAGATCATATGACTCTGCACTTGTTGCACAAGTGTCGCATCGACTATGGGACTATTCTACCCATCAAATGGAGTCACGAAACAATTTGTTCCTGATTATATTGGGCTGACGTTGTTAGTCCTAGGGTTCCAAGTTCCATCTTTTTAGCGAAAGATTCTTAGGGACAAACCCTAGATCACTTTTCAAGTATGTTCCGCTGTCCCTACATTCGGTGAATGTGGGCAAGTATTTAGGGTATAGGAGTTTTAGCTTTAGCAATACGTGCGATTAGGTCACGTATTAAAACCTAGTGAGTTCTTCGGAATTGAATTAACTCTTTCTAAAACGAGTACTCCACGGGTTTAGGTGTTTAGGTTTATGCCAATTTTTTTAATTCTCGAAGATAATTACGCTATCATTTCCATAAACACATGACTCATTGTCTATGCGTAAATTGATTTTCAACCCTAACTTATCGATTTAAGATCAAGCATAGGTTAGGTTATAACCTAATTCCAACTAATCATCCTATAACTTGCGAACAAGATTCATGCTAAACAAGCAACCTTTTACTAGTAGTTATGCAGTTGAAAAATGATAATTGACTAGAGTTATGCAACGTAAGAATCATTTCATGCCTTGCAATTCCCTATGGGTTATTAGCACTTTCCATGATGACTTATTGCGAAGAAGATATGGCCTAATAATGTGACATGTAATTTTATAAACGGAGTGCATTATCTTAATTTCGTTTTGTAAATAATCTAAGTTCAGTTCATTGAATGCACAAAAACTACTTGCTAGGAACGCATATCAATCTTCTGCTCACTTTATTTTGTTCATTTTATTAGAAATACTAATGACTGAATTCCTCCATCGTGAGCTAATTTTTTTAAAGCATTAAGATAAAAAATGCATCCCATTTTCAAAAATCATCTACGTCCAATTGAATTATAACGACGTAAAATAGAATTTGGAAGAAAAACCTGGACTTGTGGTGAGATGTCCATGTGGATGCTAGGAGACGATCCTCCTGTGGCTGCGCCTTGGGTTTTCTTAGGAGGCATTGCGAATGCAGCCTTTCCGTTGTGGATGCAGCTTTGCAAATTCCCTTTTTGAAATACCACCGTCCTTTATGAGTCTTCTGTTCTTTCCTTTCGTAGAAGCTCTTTGAAGGGATACTTGTGGAGGAGGGGAGAAACTATGAAAAAGGTTCAAAACCGAGAAGGGGTGTTTCAAAATCCTCCGCGAATAAGGCCCATTAAAGCGATGGGAAAGGCTTAATGGCCTTTTAAAGATTCACAAGAAAGGGAAAAAAAAAAGTGTAGAAACCCTTACGAGGGCTTTTGTAGGGGGGAAAAAAGGTGTCAAAAGACCCTTAACGCTCCCTTTTCATATACGTGTGGGGGAAAAAAACAAGGTATGAGAGAGGTAAAAGGGGTATTTTGGATGGGAAAAAAAGGGGCCTAAGGGGGCCCTTAGGGGGATTTAAGATCTGGGAAGAAAAAGGGCTTTAAGGTAAAATCTTTTGGGGGAAAAAGGGGCTTATAGAGCTTCAAGGGGGAAATTTGAAGGGGGGGGGGGGGGAGGGCCTACGGGAGCCCTTAGAGGAAATTTTCAGGGGGAAAAAAAGGGGGCTTATAAAGTCCTAAGGGGAAATTTTTGAGGGGGGAAATAGGCAAAGGTGTGAAAAGTGTCAAGATTGTGGGAGAGAAGGAAGGAGTCTCACTTGTAGCTTTCTTGCTTGCATAATGGGGGAATACACACAGAGGTGGAGGCTGAAAACAGTTTTCCTCTTCTTAGTTGTATAAGCCAAAAAAAAGAACTCTAGTACAAAGAAATAGAAGAACCCTATATATGGGTCTCAAATCAAACTCAACTAACTAAGGTGGCATACTAACTGAGCCACGAACTAGAGTAGATAAGGATAGCTATCATGTAGCTATTATTCATGGGCGGTGTACCAACCGCATCTACAACTGACAAGTCGGTGACATAAATGCACAACGGTCACCCTAGCATATCACGAGTGGAGCTCGATATCTCAACACTCCCCCTCGAGCTCAATCCCAATTCCTACACACCAAGCAGGTCTCTGAACTTGCGCAGCTTCTCTACGCCCAATGCCTTCGTAAATATGTCAGCTACCTGATCCTCTGTGCTGACATAAACTAGATCAATAAGACCTAGTAAAACCCTCTCCCGCACATAGTGATAATGCACTTCAATGTGCTTTGTTCTAGCATGATAGACTGGGTTATTTGCCAAGTATATACTGCTCATGTTGTCACAATAAATGACAACTGGCCCATCTGTAGGCTGATGCATATCATAAAGTAGCTTATGCAACCAAGCTACCTCACATGCAGCCATTGCTGCACCCCTGTACTCGGTCTCTGTGCTCGACAAGGCAACTGTAGGCTGTTTCTTGCTGCTCCAAGTGACTGCAGCACTCCCAAAAGAGAACACATATCCACTGGTAGATCGTCTATCATAAATGCTACCAGCCCAATCAGCATCAGTGTATCCATGCAACTGTATCTGAACTCCAATCTCATAAAATAGTCCATACTGCAATGTGGACTTCACATACCTGAGTATGCGTCTAGCCGCATCCAAATGCGGTTTCCTTGGAGCCTGCATAAACTGACTTACCAATCCAACAACATAGCTCAAATCTGGCCTGGTAATAGTCATATAAATCAAACTTCCTACTATGCGTCTGTACATAGTAGGGTCTTCCAGAAGCTCACCTGCATCTGTGCTCAGCTTCACATTCTGCTCCAAAGGAACTGAAATAGGCTTACAGCCTGCCATCCCATATTTGGATAGCATGTCCAATCCATACTGCCTCTGCAAGAGCTGTATCCCACTTGGTGATCTAATCACCTCAATGCCCAAGAAATAACGCAGCTCTCCCAAATCCTTCATCTCAAACTTCTGCTTCAATAGCATTTTCACATGAAAGATATCTTCATCACTGTCACCTGTCATAATCAAGTCATCAACATAAATGACAAGTAGCATAATACCTTTCTTTGTTTTTCTCACATAAAGTGAGAAATCTGCCTTGGAAATCTGAAAGCCAATAGTGACAAGATACTGTCCTATCTTGTCAGACCATGCTCTAGGTGCTTGCTTCAAGCCATACAAGGCTTTCTTCAACCTGCAAACAAACTCAGGATGAACACCATGCACATAACTTGGTGGCTGCTCCATATATGCCTCTTCTTGCAAATCACCATGCAAGAAGGCATTCTTTACATCCATCTGATGTAAAGGCCATCCCTTTGATGCAGCCATAGCAATGACTGCTCTTACGGTTGCCATCCTTGCAACCGGACTGAATGTTTCTTCATAGTCAATGCCATATGTTTGTGCATACCCCTTGACTACTAATCTTGCCTTGTATCTGTTCACAGAACCATCTGCATTGTGCTTCACCTTATAAACCCACTTACAGCCAATTGCATTCTTACCTTTAGGCAAAGGTACTAATTCCCATGTAGCATTTGCTTCCAAGGCATCCATTTCTTCATCCATGGCTTTCTCCCATTTTTCTTTTCCCATGGCTTCCTCAAAAGAAGTGGGTTCTGGTTCCTGTATCACTTTAACCATATATGCATAGTGAATGGCTGTAAATCCATCATATTTCAGCCTATCCACAGGATACCTAGCTCTCGTAGACCTGCACAAAGTAGGTTCACTCCCAGGTGCTCTCAAAACATCCTTGGTCTTCCTTACTCCAGGTGTAACAATAGAAGGAATACCCAACTCATCATCAATGCTCTGTTCTGAGCCACTGGATTCACCATCCACATAAGAGTGACCTGCATTCACATCAAACATGGACTGATCAACCTTCTCTTTTCCTTTTCGTGATACTTGCATACCACTATCTGCATTGCTTTGAGAAGATTCTCCTGATCTCAATCTGCCTGTCCATGGCGAAGAATGTGAACCACTGCTAGAGGACGCTCCAGGTCCACTAATATTTTGTGACTGCTGCTGTGAATTCTGTGCAGCATTACCATTTTGTGCATCTACATCATCAATCACATTTACTGGTTTATACCAGCTACTCATCTCATCAAAAACAACATCTCTGCTCACTGTAAACTTACGAGTAGAAGGGTTATAGCATCTATACCCTTTTTGCTGCAGAGAGTAACCAATAAAGATGCACTTCTCAGCTTTTGGATCCAACTTGGATCTCAACTCATCTGGCACATGTACATAGGCAATGCAACCAAAAATTTTCAAATGAGAAATATCTGGTTTCCTACCAGTATATCTCTCCTCTAGAGTCATTCCATGTATTGCTGCAGTGGGAGTCCTGTTCATTATGTAGACTGCTGTAGCAACTACTTCAGCCCAATAAAAATCTGGCAAGTCTTTTTCATTGAGCATGGCAAGAGATACCTCTCCAATATGCCTGTTTTTCCTTTCTCAATTCCATTTTGTTGTGGGGTATAACTGCATGAATATTGCTGCTTTATGCCATGCTCCTGCAGGAACCTTGCAAACTCATTTGAGAGGTACTCTCCCCCTCCATCTGACCTTAGGCATTTTATCTGCAGGCCTGTTTCTTTTTCAACCATAGCTTTAAGAGTTTTGAAATGCCTAAAAACTTCACTTTTCTTTTTCATAAAACACACCCAAAATTTTTTGCTATAGTCATCAATAAAAGTGACAAAATAATGACAGCCTCCACTGCACCATAAACAAATGCTCATTTCTGTCATCACCCTGTCTACTGGAAGGTGCATAATTTCCTTGTTGCAGTTTTCCATTCATGATGTCATCTTTTTATAGCAGTTTTTAGCCATATGACCCATTTTACCACAGTAGTAGCATTCAACATTACTATTTGCATTTTGGCCTCTTTGCCATCCACCACGACCTCTTTGGCTCCCCCTGCCTCTAGAGTTACCACGTCCTCCTCCATAGGACTGGTTTTCTTGAGTTTGCTGCATATTTTGATTTCTACCATGGCCTCCAAATTGGCCTCCTCTACCTCTGCCTCTACCTCTTCCAGCATTTGAGTAGAAGACATCTTCTTTTGAAGTTCCTCCTGAAGAAGATGCACCACCATTTCTCTGCTCCTCAGAAATTAGAAGAGCAATCAACTCCTCAAAATCAGGAAATCTTTCACGGACGGAAATGGATGTTCGGAACTGTGCATAATCCTTTCCTAGACCATTCAAGGTCACAGAAACTAAATCATCATCTTCCACTGGCGACCCAATGGAAGCAAGTGCATCTGCAATCTTCTTCACCTTCATGTGGTAGTCATTGATGCTCATATTTTCTCTTTGCACATTATGCAACTCTTGCTTGAGCTGCATTTTCCTGGCTTGCGTATTTGTGCTATACATTTTTGACAAAGTATCCCATGCCTCCTTTGGTGTACTTGCATCTTGAATATGCACAATCATAGAGTCTGAAATGCTGATAGACAGCCAATACATAACTTTCCTGGCTCTCTCATGCCATGCTTTAAATGCCTGCATTTGCTGTTGATTGGGAACATCAGGAAGAACTCGTTCTTCTTCATTTCCTGCAACAAATTCCCAATATCCTTTTCCCATAAGGAAATTCGTCATTCTAAACTTCCATGCTTGGAAGTTGTTCTTGTCAAGCTTTTCAGTGACAATCTGTGAGAGAGAATCAGACGTCATTACAGAACACTGCAAAAAATTCTGTCACTGCAAAGAACACAGCTTCAGCCTCACAAAGGCAAATCTGCAAAACTGACGAAAGTGGTATTTGACCACACAGTCACTTCCTAGTGACGATTTTGCATCAACAGGCAACAGGGATGATTTTGTAACTCCCAATGTCTCTGCGCACAAGCATACGATGCAATTTCTACAGTAACTTTTCACCGACTTGTAGAATAGTGGCTGCACAGCATAAAACTGGGCCTTTTCCTGAGTGCGTGCAGAAAACTTCCGCCTCCAAAACAGGCCCCGAAATGGCCTCAAATCAAAAAAACAAGGTCGCCAAGGGCTAAAGCTCTTTCCCACAGCATATACTGCCCTCTTGCTTCACCGCGAAGGGCGTCTTAACCTGAGACAATGCACTCTTGCAATTTTCGACTGTGCTGCCTGTAGAGATCTACTCCCAAAACAGAAAATGAAAGCAACACTGCTCCTCTTACTAGAACACCGCGAGCTTGGCTTGTTTTCTTGAGCTCCTTACCACGAACAAGGCTCTGATACCATGTCAAGATTGTGGGAGAGAAGGAAGGAGTCTCACTTGTAGCTTTCTTGCTTGCACAATGGGGGGAAATACACACAGAGGTGGAGGCTGAAAACAGTTTTCCTCTTCTTAGTTGTGTAAGCAAAAAAAAAGAACTCTAGTACAAAGAAATAGAAGAACCCTATATATGGGTCTCAAACCAAACTCAACTAACTAAGGTGGCATATTAACTGAGCCACGAACTAGAGTAGATAAGGATAGCTATCATGTAGCTATTATTCATGGGCGGTGTACCAACCGCATCTACAACTGACAAGTCGGTGACATAAATGCACAACGGTCACCCTGGCATATCACGAGTGGAGCTCGATATCTCAACAAAAGGGGGCTTAGGAAGCCCCCTTGGAAGCTTCCAAGGCCTTCTAGAAGCCTCACAAAGGCACGTGGGGGTTGGAGGCCGTCAACAGATGGCAGCGAAGATCAGGCAGCTGGGGCGGCAAACAGATGACAGCAGCCTCTGCAGTGCCTCCTCTCCCTCTCACAGCAGCGGCAGCGCGTCGTCTTCTTCAATCTCCCTCTTCCTCACGTCGCACACAGAGTCTCGACTCCTTCCTTTCTCCTCCAAGGCTACCATAGCCACTAGCTTTATAGGGAGAGGGAGAGGTTCCTCCCTCCCCTATGCGGCAACGAGCATGGAATCCGTCATTCCCTCACATCCAGCAAGCAGCTAGGTGGATATTTCTATTCTCTTCTCCTCCAGCACGACAGTCGGCTGGAGGAGGAAGGAAAAAAAAAGCCATTATTTTATTAATTTTCCAATCAAATATTATTATTATTCCCATGATCCCCTTCCCAAGAGGGAATTCATATGCGGAATGGGTATTTTATTTCGGAGTTGTTACAGAAAGGCCCAAATGTAATATTGTAAAAGAAAGTTAAAAGAATTTTTTGGAGCCACACACACACACACACACACACACACACACATGTAAAGAGAGAGAGAGAGAGAGAGAGAGAGAGAGAGAGAGAGAGAGAGAGAGAGAGAGAGAGAGAGAGAGAGAGAGAGAGAGAGAGAGAGAGAGAGAGAGTGTGTGTGTGTGTGTAGGTGTGGTTGTGTGTTTTTTGATAAAGATCCAAAGCTATTAATATAGGAGAAGTTCAAAGGTAGTATTGTAATGTTATAGGAGAGAGTTGCTAGAATTTTTTAAAGCCACATGAGAGAGAGAGAGAGATTGTGTGTGCGTGTATTTTGATAAAAAATCAAAGCTATTAATATGTAAGAAAAGTCCAAAGATAATATTATAGTATTGAGAGAGAGAGAGAGAGAGAGAGAGAGAGAGAGAGAGAGAGAGAGAGAGAGAGAGAGAGAGAGAGAGAGAGAGAGAGAGAGAGAGAGAGAGAGAGAGAGAGAGAGAGAGTGTAGGTATGTAAAGATCCAAGGCTCTTAATGTAGGAGAGGGTCTAAGGTAGTATGATAGGAGAGAGTGCTAGAAAAATTTGAAGCCAAAGAAGGGGGATCTTTGGCTTCAAATTTTTCTAGCACTCTCTCCTATAATACTACTTTTGGGCCTCTCCTACATTAATTTGAAAAAGATACCTCTCTATCCACTACTTTTCACATTTCTTTCTCTTCTCTCTTATCAATGATTTTTAAAAAGACACATCTTTCTTGTCTCTCATCAACAATTATTTTTATATCCTCTCTCTCTCTCTCTCTCATCCAAAAGTTATTTTTATCTCTCTCTCCTCCCTGTCTTCTCCATTGAGTCCTAAACCCCTTTCATTGAAATTCCTTACATTCAAAGTATCTAGAATATATACATTATTTTAAAGACTAGGCAAAAAATTGATGAATTACTTAGTTAAGGTAGATTAGAGTTTATATGAGCAATAATCTTTAAAGCTATGTCTTTAGTTCTCTAATATACACTAGACAAACCTACCTTGATTGTTCTCTCTATGTGTATGTGTGTGTGCATGCCTGCACACGTGTATGTGTGTGTGTGTCTCATTAAGAACTCGTTTCTATCTCTCTCATTAATATATATACATATATATGTGTGCATGCATTTATGTGTGTATATTAGAAGTCTTAACACATGCACACATATATGATTAGTTCAAAGAAGTATAACTATAAATATAGCCTATGAATATTAATATTTCAACAACATGATGTCAACTTAGCAGAGACATGCACAATAAGAGACCAAGATGATGGTCTCTCTCTCTCTCTCTCATTAAGCATATTGATTGAGCATCGAATTTATACTTATTTTCACCAATCAATATCCATTCTTGCCACCATAATAAATAATCCAAAAATGTGTAAGCTTTAACAATAAGTGTTTATTTTTTAACCAATATTTAATAAGGTTGCTAGAGCCATGTATAAAGAAAAATATTTAGTGAGTATTTGAAATGGATGCAAATGAAGATATGTTTATACATCAACCCATGCTTACCAAAGAAAACTTACATCTCATATTTGAAAGGAGAAGAACTTTTCCAACGTCGCCCATAGTGTGACTAGCAAAGAAAAGACTTTGCTAATTATCAGAGTAAATGTATTTTATTTTGTTGAGAAAATACAAACATATCTCTTTTTGGTTAGCTATGATTAAATTTATGATAATCTTTTACTGTCATTATCTTCTATCAATTTGTGAAACAATAGTACACTTGTTAGAGATCAATATAATATGAATCTAGATCCATATTGCTTGCAAAAATTGTTTCGTATTATAAATATGAGAGAGAGAGAGAGAGAGAGAGAGAGAGAGAGAGAGAGAGAGAGAGAGAGAGAGAGAGAGAGAGAGAGAGAGAGAGAGAGAGAGAGAGAGAGAGAGAGAGAGAGAGAGAGAGAGAGAGAGAGAGAGAGAGTGCTATATATCGGTAAAGAGAGAATTGTTCGTTGGAACATATATCACAATCCAATAATGTAATAAAAGTTCTATCGATTTGGACTGCTTGCATAAATGTTTCTATATTGCAAACATGAGAGAGAGAGAGAGAGAGAGAGAGAGAGAGAGAGAGAGAGAGAGAGAGAGAGAGAGAGAGAGAGAGAGAGAGAGAGAGAGAGAGAGAGAGAGAGAGAACTATTTGTTGAAACACCTTTCATAATATAATATAATACAAATTCTATCAATCCATAGTACTAGCACAAATTATTTTTGGATTGAGAGAGAGAGAGAGAGAGAGAGAGAGAGAGAGAGAGAGAGAGAGAGAGAGAGAGAGAGAGAGAGAGAGAGAGAGAGAGAGCTATATATCGGTAAAGAGAGAATTGTTCGTTGTAACATATATCACAATCCAATAATGTAATAAAAGTTCTATCGATTTGGACTGCTTGCACAAATGTTTCTATATTGCAAACATGAGAGAGAGAGAGAGAGAGAGAGAGAGAGAGAGAGAGAGAGAGAGAGAGAGAGAGAGAGAGAGAGAGAGAGAGAGAGAGAGAGAGAGAGAGAGAGAGAGAGAGAGAGAGAGATGTGTGTGTGTGTGTGTGTTGTGTGAGAGGAGAGAAAGAGAGAGAGAGAGACAAAGAGAATGAACTACTTACATGTAGAGAGAGAGAGAGAGAGAGAGAGAGAGAGAGAGAGTGTGTGTGTGTGTATGAGTGAGTGAGTGAAGGTGGTGGCAAAGGTAGTGATGGTGGTAGAGCTAGCGAGGACAGCGGTGGTGGTGATGGTGGTAGTGGCGACGGCAGTGGCAATGATGGTGGTGGTGGTGTGGTGGTGGAAGTGGAAGTGGAGGTGGATACATCTAAGGCTGGAATAAGTGAACTATGTGGAATAAGAATAGAGGGGTTGCCAAAAAAAAAACTCGCTCAAAAAACTCACTTCTTGCCCTTCCTAGGGTTTTTGTGTATGTCTATATGTGTAATTGTGAGTGTGTGTGAGTGAGTGGGAATGTTTGTGAATTGGTATGCATGATGGCTTGCTTGTTTGTGTGTGCGTGTGTGTGTGAAGGGGTGGGTTTGTCTGCATGTGAGTGTATCATATGTGTGTGTGAGTGGGGTGGAAGGGGAGTGAGGTTGTGCTTATAAGTGTGTGTATGTGTGCTAATGTGCGCATATGTTTTAGCATGTATGTTTTACTATGTGTACATTTGTGTGTGTTAGTGTATATGTGTGCAAGGATGCATGAATGTGTGTGAGTTTAGGGTGGGTTGTGTAGAAAAGAGAGGTGTGGAATAGTGGGTTGCAAGTATGGGTGATGGGTATATGCTCGTGAATGTGGTGTTTGTGTGTGGGTGGGGGTGGAGAGGGGAGTGTGTGTAACCTAATGTGGAGTGTGTATGTGAAGGTGTGCATGTGTGTTAGGGAGTAAGAAGAAAATAAGAAAATAATTTTTGTTAAAAAACAAGAAAAATAAGAAAGAAAAAAAACTGACGACTTACCTCACTACCAGCCTGCATCATGTCTCCAACCAGTGCCTGTCAGATTCACGGCCTCGCTGGGTATCACTACTAGCCCATTTATCACCCTTGCCATGTCTCGTTGCCAGCTTTTTCAACACCCTCACCGCATCTTATCACCAACTTTTGAGGCGCCACCACCCAAAACACAATGAGAGAGAGAGAGAGAGAGAGAGAGAGAGAGAGAGAGAGAGAGAGAGAGAGAGAGAGAGAGAGAGAGAGAGAGAGAGAGAGAGAGAGAGAGAGAGAGAGAGAGAGAGAGAGAGAGAGAGAGAGAGAGAGAGAGAGAGAGAGAGAGAGATCTTGCCAACAACCTTTATTTTTACAAGTGAGGATTCTATTATCACAAAAAGGGCATTCTTCAAGGTTACATTCTTTAGGAAAGGCAAATTTTTTCTAGTGCCTTTCGAGAGCATAGCCACGAAAAAAATGCATTTTAAAAAAGATGTTTTTAAATATATAAATGTAAAAAATCTATTATGTAAACTTAAAAGTTACAAGTCTCTACTAAACTAAAAGCACAAACCACATTGTAAGGCTTCAAAAATTATCATAAATGCAAGCTTAGACATTCTTTATTATATTGAGAAAAAAATCTTAATGGATCAACACATGCCGTCAAAAGCAACAAGAAGAAAACCACTTTCTTATGTTGTCATCACATTGGGATTTTGATGCTCTTTCAAGCCATCCCAAGCAATGTATATGGCATCCCAATCCACATCACAAGGATTTTTCTCATCATTGTAGGATAAAAACATCAACATATTTAATGTCTCCAAAGTTAAGCAGTTTCTCTCAAGACACTTAATTCTATTCATTTGAGAAAACCCTCTCTCATACTCCACTGTACTTGCAACAATCACTAGACAAGATTGCCAAAGTTTCTTCATTTCTCCATATAGTTCGTCCCAATGCTCATCAAATCCGCATATTGCCCATGCCTCATGAGGGCTCATGCACTGACAAATCCTTTTCAATCGGATCATGAAATCCTCATACTGCAAGTTACATGCATTCACATAAACTAAGTCCCCAAAATTTTCTAACAAAATAGGCATCCAAATCCTTCCCATTGCAAGCATTGCCTTGTGCTCAATAGAATAGTCTTTTGGACTAAATACTTTTGCTACTTTAAAGAGTTTTATGTCTTTGAATTGTAGACACAGGATTGCATCCTTATCTCGTGATGAACAAGTGTGAAGAGCATGCACTTCTTGTCCATATGTATCACATGTATAGCAGAGATATCCATCATTGGCTTTTTCAACAAAGGATGTGAATTGTTGTGCTCCAATGCCAAATACATCTCCAAGAAACCTCGTCTCCAATGTCTCCATTGTCACTACAAGCTCAGTGCTAATGGAAGTCACATCAACATTCTTGCTTTGGAATTTTAGATTAAGTATGTTTAAATAATGAAATACATTTGCAACAATGTGTAGAAAGAATTGTATCTTGAAAGATGTAAGAAAGTCATACAACTCGTGACTTTCTAACTTCAAAAGATGCAATAAGGCAGGCATAAGTTTACAAACCTTAGTGCAACATCACCTTGTGAAAGCCAAGGAATATCATGCATTCTCAAAACCTCTTGCACAAGCAACTCAAAGCCATTGGCAAGCTCTTTCAACTCCTTATGGCATTTATAAGAGCTTCTAACCCACTTGTATGTTTTTTTAATAATCTTTTCCAAAAGTTTAAAAATAGGAAATAAATCCAATGCATCCTTGGCAGCTAGTGCCTCTCTATGTACAATGCAATGCACACTCACCAAATGGGGAACTTCCCTTGCAAACTGAGTCACAAGGCCATTTTGACAACCAGTCATTATAGTACATCCATCACTTGAAAAACCAACAAGTTTTGCCTTAGGCAACTCAAGCTCCAAGAGGTATGATGTAAGACTTGCATACAATGCATGTGTGAAACAATTGACTGTGTCCAATAGTCTCATAAATCGATTGCAAATGGACCCATTCCCTTTTTTAGTAAGATACATGATACATACAATCATTCTATGATTACATGATATGTATGTGCTTTCATCAACCATTATTGAGAAATATGGACTTTCCTTTAGTTCAACACTGATCATATCATAGTACACATTATGACAAGCTGTGAGAAAAAGCTTTGCAGCATATGAAGATGTGTATGCACCATAAGAGTTCACTGTCGGTGCAATCAGCACATTATAGAAAACTAGTTCCTCAACATCTACCTCAAAGTTAGAAATAGGGTTTTCTCTCAAAGCAATTGCATGCATCTTTTGAAGAAGTAATTTGATGCGAGATATCCTTTTTTCCTCTTCACTAACATGCAAAACTTGCAATGCTTTTCAATGGGCAAAGTGGTCCTTTTTTGCTTTTGAAACCACATTTGCTTTGCCTTTTTATGCTCTTTTGACTATTGATGGCCTTCTAGACTAGGTCTTTGAACATTCTTGCTACCTGTTGTGCCAAAAGGATTTTGCATTTTGAAGTGTGTACACCAAAGACAATGTACTCTTTGTTGCCCCTCATCATCATAAGATGAATAACTCCATTCATAATACACCTTCCAGTGCTCCTTATAAGTCCGAATACCTTTATGCTTTTTGGGAGGCTTTTCATTTGTCCTTTGCCCATGCATAGCATATTGGGCTCAAATATCATGAAGATTATTTAATGCATCTTCAAGAGGAGAAGCTAAATCCACATGACTTGGAGGTAATCCATCTCCACCATCATCAATCACACTTTGCAATGGCATATTCAAATCCAAACTTGCTGATATATTAGCATTAAATGCATCATCACATGTCATACCTTCATTGCTAGCATTTTGCAAAGAGCTTGCATTCCATACACGATCGTTTTCTGCATCATTAAAAATAACCTCACATGTAGCATTGCGCGACATTTCCAAGTGCACATTTGTATCTATAACCCATTCACCATGCATACCATCACTTGAATTTCTAACATCTGTGTTGCATATTTCAGCATGCAATGTCATGGCTGATGTATCTACATCATCATTTTGACTTGCATGAGAACTAATCTAATTCGATGATGATCCCACAATGTCCCTTTGTGTGATTCTCTTTTGAGAGAATGCACTAGAAATGCTCAATTGTAGAGTATCTCTCTTTGGCTAACCAGGACCCATAATCTGGAGAAAGACATATAGCTTATATGCTATCATTAATCAATACACAAAACCACACAACAATGGTACTAGGCTTAGCACACATGCACGCGTGCGCACACACACACACGAACACACACACACACACACACACACACACACACACACACACACACTCTCTCTCTCTCTCTCTCTCTCTCTCTCTCTCTCTCTCTCTCTCTCTCTCTCTCTCTCTCTCTCTCTCTCTCTCTCTCTCTCTCTCTCTCTCTCTGTGTGCAAAAAAGAAAATGCATAAACATAGATGAATAGAATAACTCAAAGAGAGATGTCATATGTGCACCTACCTTGATAAGTGGAGTTGCAACTGGAAGTGTGAAATCTTGATGCTAAAGCTTCGCAGTCTGCTCCTCTCGAGCAACGACTCACGAGGACTGCTCTAGACTGTCAAACCTCTTGCATTCTCAAAATGAATATCACTCGAGATTCGGGAGTTGGGACTCGAAACTTTGAGTTTGAGGTTACTCTGGCAATTTTATAGAGGATTTTTTTGAGTGTTTGAAAATTTTAAAATGTGGAAAATGAGTGGTCACATTCATGCGACATTGTGACGGCAAGTGGCAAGGTTACCTGAAACTTGAAAGGTAGGAGTTGGATGGTGGGTCGTTGGAGCACGCATGAGGTAGGCATTGATGACTGGGGACGGAAGTTGGGCGGGGGGTGATGCAGACATCAGGCAAGCGCCGCAGTCGAGCAAGTGGGTGGCATAGTTGAGTGGGCAGGGGGTGATGCAGATGTTGGGTAGGGGGTGATGCAGTGACGCACTATGGCACTTGTCGGCTAGAGGTAAGTCGTCATAGGAGAGTCTAGGCAGTGGCAGCAACGAGCTCTTGGGCAGTGCGAACCCGTAGTCATAGGTTGTCAACATCCATGTGACTTGTGAGTTGTGACGAATCCCTAAAAGTTGAGTCGTCTAGGACCGTTCAAGGAGAGGATGATGGATTATTATAAATTATAAATAATAATAATATTTTTAATAATAATAATACTAATTAATTTTTTTAAAAATATATGCCTTTCATAGGCAAGGTTATTATATTTTTACCTTTCTTTGAGAAGGACAATTTTTTCATTTTGCCTTTCACAAGAAGTTTTGATTTATTTCCTCATTTCTTTAGCAAGGAAAATTACCATTGCCTTTCTTCTTCTTTCTCCTACCCCTTTCTTCTTCTTCTTCAACCTCTTCTCCTTCTTCTTCACTCCACCTTCTCTTTGTCTACCTTCTCCTTCTCCTTCTCCTTCTTACTCTTACCCCTCTCTTCTTCTTCTTCTACTTCTCCTTTAACCTCTTCTCCCTCTTCTCCCTCTTCTTCACTCCATCTTCTTCTCTTCTTCTACTTTCTCTTATTCTTCTACGTCCTTCTTCTTCTTCAACCTCTTCTCCTTCTTCTTCACTCCTTTGACTTCTAAGCCTTACTTTTCTTCTTTTCTTCTTCTTCTCTACCTCAACTACTACTTCTTCACCTTCTTCTTCTTTTTGCCACTCTTCACCAATCCTAAAGGTTGATGAGAATACCTCAAGAGTGAGCTGTACCTCTTCACCCCCTCAATCCTAATGATTTTCATGAAGACCATAAGAGTGAGATATTAGTCAAATTAGATTTTAAACAAATCAAAATGCACCTTTAGCTTGTATGAAAACCACACAAGAGATCCAACAAGATACGCTTGAGTTTTGAATTTTGCATTTCGTGTTTGTATTTTGAGTTTAGGGTTCCCCCCCCTCTAACGAATCCAATCTCTTCAATGTCCATCCAATGAATTAGTTCCTTTTGATTTGAACTTTCTACTCTAGCCCCATGGGTTTTGGAATGCTAGCCATAGATGTGGACGATTGGTACCCCATCGATCCCATTTATACCCACATATGAGCCTCCTATTCTGACACATGGTAGGAGTGTGAGAACCTTGGCAATTACACCATCGTATGTCCTAGCAATATAACCAAAATGTTGAGCCAAATGCACCAACAATTGAGACATTGGATAGACTTCTATTCTTTCAGAAGTTGCAACTCACTTCGATCACAATCTCTCACATTGTCTTTCAACACTCTGCTCTAACTAATTAAGTATCTTCCTCTTTATCCCAAGAAAGCGAGAACACAAGATTAGCTTCGAGGTGGAGCGAACCCACCAATTGGCCTTCCCGCATTGTAATCCAAAAGCTTGAAGGCTCGAAGATGGTTCCACGGCCACAATCAATCGCTCCTTTGCATCCACCACTAAGCACATGACCAAGTCAATAAGCGAATAGAGAAGAAGTGAAAAGCAAGATGATGATGAAGAGCTTCACCTTCCTTTAGTCCCTCACTCAACACATCTCTCATTCACTTTGTCTCATTCACTCTCAACAATGGAGGTAAGATGGAAGAATAGAAGAAGAGAATAGAAAGCTTCAATAAATGCACTAATAGAGCTTCTGTAGCATGGATGCACCAAAAGGATTGATTATAACTAAGACCTCCCACCCTTATATATACACAAATTAGGGTTAGGGTTTGCATCCCCTTTTTGTGTTTTAGGGTTTCCACCACTATGAATTAGGCTTTGCACCCTCTCTTGGATGTCCTACCCACTTAATGGGCTCTAGGGCAGTCAATCCTCATAGCATCATTGTACCTTAGTCCAAATAGACCAATCCTATGCTAATCTAATCATAAAAACATGTGTACAACCCATACAACCCTTGTGGGTGATAAATATAATGTGCACGGGAGTGAGTGGACTCTCACAAAAAAAATACAACCATAATAATCTAATGTCTCGAGTACAATGATAATACATGAGCACCCAAAATAATATAATGAAGCTCCCAAAAAGTATAAATTTTCCAAAAAATAGTAGCTAGCACTTGCACTTTGACTTTGCTTTGGCCTTCTTTGACTTTAGCCTTCATAAAATACTGTTAATATCGATCAAAGTAGAAAATATTTCAATTGCAAGGATTTATCCATGGAAGACAAATACATAAATTATTTTTAAAATTGATTTGTAAATAGAAGGTTCAACATAGATATCTAGGTTTTGATATTGAGATAGAAGGTTTGTATAACCTTCTTGTGGTGGAAGCACCCTAGAATGGTGATATGCTCGATTGGAATAATGCAAATCACCAGCTCGTAGGACAAAGTGGTTTTGTTGAATCCATTTTCCATCTATGGGGAGGGTAGGGTTTGCTTTATATTCTTAAAAAATAGATAAGCAAATAATCTTGAGACTTTCCATCCATTGAATTTGCTTCAAGTTTGTTTGGATTTAAGCAAGACGATTGATGTTGATGAAGCAATATATGCCATCATGTACCTAATGTCTTTTACAATATAGTGAAGACAGGTTAAAAATTTGATTCAAGTTGAGCATGAATTAATCACTCCTGTCAAAGTTTACATAATGCATGGTAGATGTGAACATAGCCTAGAATATAAGGACTCTTTGCGGCTTCATGACTCTAGAAAATCTCACTATTTATTAGTGATAAATCATCTTACACTCAATTCTCCTTAGACATGATTATAAAAAAATATTTCTAAGCTTTATTTGCTACAATTTTGATTCTACTATGATAATATAATGTACATATCAAATGCTTCTTTGAGGGCACAATTTTGATAGCCTATTAGGTAATGCAATTTGAAACTCCTTTGGAGTATCATGAATTTGCTACCTAGGATTGCTTGAGTCTACTCCCAAGGGAAGCTCTGCCCTATTCCCACAAGCATTGACCTAAAAATAAGGTTCCTAAACAATATTAAGGTCATCTAATAGCTTATCTAACATCTATATTGGGCATCTGCTTGTGCAAATTAGCCCAAGCCAAAGAGGACTTGTGTTGCACTTGGTTCAAAGAGAGTGAGAAATGACATAAGGCAAAGTCTCACCCACTTTCCTAAAATGATATTAGGTTGGTTTTTATATTATTTTCGAGGATAGTCATTGTTGAGGTATTTCCTAAAATCTCCCAAGTTTAACAATTTCGTAGGAAAATTCATTGGTTCACTGAGACCATCCAACCATACAATGGATATGTTGGGGATACACTCTCTTACTTGCTTTTATGCTAGAGTTGCTTAGTTGTCTAATTATATAGCACAATTAATTTGAC
>NC_141151.1:76120130-76147630 GCF_053477565.2 Lygodium microphyllum | reverse complement strand
ATAGTCTAGCTCAAGATCTATTTCAGGCCTTATCCCTTATGCGGCATGCATGCTTCAAGGGCCTTGCTTCCCTTTTTGAGCTTATTATGTGGCATGACATTAGCAAATTGAGTTTTATGAGGTAGAAAAAAAGGTTTTATGTGATATAAATTTTTGTAGAAAAATTAGGTCAAGGCATTCTACACATCAAAATGGAGCTCTTTGCAAGTGCTATTAACTCATCTAGGTTAGGTTTTGCTGTCCAAAGTTTAGAGTAAAATCTAGTTTAAAATAGTGAGTTGTTTGCAGTCTTCCTTGCACTAAAATAGGGCCATAGATGACTAGTCTTTAGTTTCTAAAAGAGCCTACCAAAGATAAGAAATTGCCTCTAAGATGGATGCTAGTCCAAATGATGTCCCTAAGAAATCAATTAACCTCTTGGATCAAAAGGTATACCAGTATAATGATTATCCAAGAGAAGAAAATGGCCATCATTCACATACTCCTATCCAGTCGAATAAAATGGATACAAATAAGTATCCCCATAGTCAATTCCATAATCACATCCATAAATCCTCGGATCATAAGGAAGCACAATGCCATCTTCATATTCATGTATACCCATATCATGTGTTACATCAGCATCATACACATACCAATCATCATAACCATGATCAAGATACTCATTGTCAAATGCATTCAATGGCGGTTGTAACCCTTGACTTAGTGTAAGTTAATGCTCAATAAGATTATCATGAGGTTGCTCCAAGACTCCAAAACCTTTATCATAACGATTTGCATCCATGACTGTCTCATGTGATTCTTCAACTTATATGTCATCAATGTGTACATCTTGCTCTTCATTAACCCCTTCTTGTACATCTTCCTGTTCATTGTCTTTCTCAGCTCCATCATGACATGGTATCGACTATTCATGCTAATCCATTGGGTCAAGATGTTACCTCTGGTTTGTGTGCAACAGTTCCCACAATTTTATTACAATGCCCTCTTTAGAAAAAATATTACAGACATCATGATCTGTAATCCCTCCTTGAAGGACAACACAAGGATGGTTTGAGTAGAAATAATTTGAGGATCTTTGGAGTTAGTTTCTAGCAAGGCAAGTAAGGGAGATATACATCCCCCAACTAGTACCTTCATTCTCCACTCATCTTCTTTTGACATAATGCCCTAAATATACTTGCAACATTAATTTTTATGGCCATTGTTCTTGACCTTGTGCTAATGTTACAAGCAAAGGTATAGCTTGAATGTTAACACCAATGCCAATCTTGGCTTCCACTCTGGTCCTTGCAAGCTCAAAAATATGCCTAGTAATAGTTTCCTTCTCATTGGGAGTTGACACATTTTCCCTTAATTTCTCAATGCTTTGAACAAAAGTTGCAAAAAATTTATTTAAATCATCCATATATTATGTCACATTGCAAAACTTGATTTTAGCAAATGGTGTAAAATTTCCTTACATGCGCATTGTAACACTTGAATCATTGTATGCAGTACCTGTTGCTTTAATTACAAAAATAGGCTTCGTCTCCTAGAAAGGACTTATTGAAAATAGTAGGAATATTGTGCAATTGTCTCAATCCCTTATGGAGTAGATATTTAGAGTGATGGTGCAATCCTCTATATCCTTTTTTTTGAGTTGCCTAGTGTAGAGTTTGATCCTAGACATTGACATAAATTAACACCTTTATCGAGCATTGCATTTCACTTGCCAAGGCATTCTCTTGTCATCCCAAAAACAACTATCTTGCTTATTGAAATTGCATCTATTCTACATTACTTTCCAAAATCAATTTCAAAAATGGGGAGAAAGAACAACAAGCTATGCACTAGATGCTTCATTTTAGATTGCCAGATTTGACTTGAACCAAATCTCCTAGTTTCATAATTGTGTCAACAGAACAATTGCCACCAAAGCTCAGGATTGCTAGTTGTGTCTCAGATGGAAGTAATATATGTGATGCTGCTACTTACAATTCCTCTCATGAACTTTTCATAAAGGTCTAGATGTCATCAACACAAGATAGCTTTAAATTAGTGATTCCCTCAAATGTTACGGATGATGATGTGGTTTCAACTAATGGACATTATGAATAATGTTGCTCTCTCTTTTGATTAATTGCAAATTGAAAATGTGACAAATCCCAAACAAAGTGACACCTTCAATGATTTATGAGCCATTGTCTATAATTCTGGTTATTAGATGAGGCATTACACTTTGTAGGGATAATATTACATGTTGGAAGTATATAAAAAAATATAGTTTGTTAGGGACTTAGTAGCTCAATCTAAGTCCCTGTGCCACTCCTCCACCTATTTCAACAATCTGAGGAGTTATTCCTCTAAAGCATTAAAAGTATACTCTTCAATCTAGAGAGTAAGAGTTCTCTACTGTAGTAGAATTATGCACAAGACATAAAGTAAATTTAAATATAATCAAGAAACTTCATGCTCCTACTATGAACCTACTGAATACTTAGGCTTAACCATATGTGCATTCCTTTTGTCTATCCCTCTATGAGATTTGAAGGGTATGTGACCTTGTAGATGCATATATTCAAGCTTGGATTCATAGTTTTTCAATGCCCCTGATCTTATATGGAATTGCCTCTATATTTTCATGACTTCAAATTTGATATTTGTCCAGCATTGTTGCAACATTTGCACCACCACCACTGAGGCAATCTAGAGTTCCAATGAAATGGATTTTCTTGGCATATAGTTATGTAGTTCAACAATATGTTTTGGCACATGATTGGCTTGTCCACCATGACCTCCCTAAAGAGTCACACTTATCCCTTCTAATGACCTCCCCTATGTTGGGGGTAAAGGCGCCTCCGCCGTGCCGCCCCGTGTATTACTACACTGACAGTACCCGCCACTGCACACTGCAGGTGGCGGACGCCCGTCACGTCACTTTATTCTTTATTCTTTTAGTGATAATTTGAATAAAGGAAGGCCCGGTCACACATTGTGACCGTTGGAGTTCCCATTTCTTGTCTCTCTCTTTCTTGCTCTTGCTCTCTCGCCATAGCTCGTGTGCAAGCTTCAATCCTTCTCCCCTTTCAACTGGTATCAGAGCTTGGCATTCTCTTGCTTGAGCTCGACTCGGTGCTTCCCGACCTTCGCATCGACTCGCTTCACGCATTGGGTCTCCATCCCGGCAGCCACAGCTGACCTCTCGAGCTCCCGACTCTCCCCGGCTTCCTGAGCTCCATCCCGACCTTCTTGAGCTTCATCAGGGCCTTGCCCTTGAGGTATTGCTTCAGCATTTGCAGGCATTTGTGTGTATTCTCAGTTTGAAATAGGGTAGGAACAAAGGGCAGCCACTCTTCTTGAGCTCCATAGCTCATATCTTCCCTCCCCTTTGCATTGGGCCTTCATGGCTTGGTATGTGCCTACCTTGGGCCATCATTGAGCCCCCCCACACTCAACATTCAGCCACGTTGATCAGCAGCCATTTTCTAGCAACTCACGCTGATTTCAGCGCACCTATTCAGCCCTCCCCTCCTCACGTGTTGAAGCTGCAGCCACTTGATCTTCATCAAGCCCTTGTGTGTGGCCTATTGGGGCTTATTTTGGAGCCCCCCAACCATCATAACTCCACGTGATTGGCAACAGCACTCTAGGCCTCAACACGCTGAATATGGTGCCCATTTTTAGACTTTGACCTCCACGTTTTACAGCTGAATGCTTTGTTGCTCATGGAGCACTCATCATTGGCCTATTCGGAGGGCATTTGAGCCATTTTTTGGATGTCATCTTGATGCTTTGGCTTGACATTGAGGTTGGGAGCCGATCATTCTCAGTTTTGAAACTCTCATTCACTGCATAACAGTGCTGGAAACAGGGCAACACCCCTGACACTGACATTTGTTGCTTATGCCTCATTCCATTGGAGCTATTTGATGCCCATATGCGGTCTACTTCCTACCCGGATGTATTGGGAATGTATGCATTTGGTTTGATCATGATTTTGGCTTGAATTCGGGGCTGAAATCTACTGTTTAGAACAGTAAATAGGCATGATAGGGAGCATCTAACAAAACCAGTGGTCTCACAAGCCAAGAGGAGAGCAAACTTGAATGCATTAATAGAGACTTGGACCAAAGTTGGAGACCAACCACTATATATAGCAACATAGTTTTCAATTATAGGCCAATTTTGAAGGTATTTCAGAAAAAAGAAAGGTAATAGGAGTTAGGGGGAATTGAAGCCATGGTTACTTTTGAAGGCAAACCTTTCCTTTGTTATTATCAAGTTCTTAGCTCTCTTTGAATCTTTCATGGATTTTGTATATTTAATTTCTCTTTAGCCTTCAACCTTGAGCAATAATGAACTCCATACTCACTCTCCTTTCTTCTTATTCTTTACAACTAGCATCATTCTAGCAGTCTCTCAAGCATTCACATGAGCAACCAAGTCAGCCTATAGGGCAGTTTTCAACTTCCTCTACTTCAAGTTCATAACAATTAACTGGTATCAATTTTGCATACAAGAGAACTTTGTTAAGATCTTCTTTACTTGTTTGGCCTCTCTTCTTTACCTCTGGATGTGAAATCACATGTGAGATTGCAAGTGCAGGCAGACTCATTGTTCAACTCTACAGCCTGATACAGTTGTGAGGCCCGCATTTGTTCTTCTAATGGGACTAGATTTATAGCAAACAGGTGGTCACAACAAGTCAGAAAGCTCAAGAACTACATACAAATCAAGAGATCTAACACTCAACCGATGGTTGAAGATTCATTCAGTTAAAATGCTTGATTGTAGCCTCAACATTTGTGATAGAAAGCACTTCACAGCCTTATCCTAAGGGCAACAATGGCCATAGTTGGAGCAACTCATTAGATTGGGAGTGTGCATAATCAATCGTTTCAAGCTCTAGCCAACAAGATATCTGACAGTAGTCCTAGTTGATTAGTACATTCAGCATATGGATGTGTGTTCAAAGATTGATTGAGTGTGGAAGCACTAAACTCTTAACTGCTTATATGTGTGGCTATTGATGTTGTATTGTGGAAGTACTAAACTCTTACATGCTTGCCAACGTGGCCATTGATGCTATAGCTCCATCAAAAAATTATTATAGTGATGAAGGTATAGGCTCAACAACCGAGGGTAAGATCCAGCCTGAAGATCATGCATTAGATATCTTGGGAGAATATATGATCATCTATGTGGCATTTGTTATCAAAAATGGTAGACCGACTTGTTCAATCATCATTTGAGATGTTGTAATGTCATTTTGTGGTGTTTGTCTTCAGTCATCATATGATATATTTTCCCTTGTCATAGCCTTTCTTCCTTCTCATTGGAATAGCCTCACTGCCATAGCACTACACGCAGGACACATAATAGCTACCTTCTAGCAATCAATAGCTTCTACCTAGCAATAGCTTATTAAAACCTCTAGCAAGGGCATTGCCATTTGGCTTTGACAGATCTAGCTGGAATCAAAGCAATCTCTGAAACTCCTCTCTGATAATTAGGAATCGATGGTGGCAGGTTGGAAGACTCTATAGGGTGAAAGGGGAGAAGGATCGAAGCTTGCACGTGAGCTATGGCAGGAGAGCAAGAGCAAGAAAGAGAGAGACAAGAAATGGGAACTCCAACGGTCACAATGTGTGACCGGGCCTTCCTTTATTCAAACTGTCACTAAAAGAATAAAGAATAAAGTGACGTGACGGGCGCCCGCCACCTGCAATGTGCAGTGGCGGGTACTGTCAGTGTAGTAATACACGGGGCGGCACGGCAGAGGCGCCTTTACCCCCAACAACCTCCCACTTAAAGGCGAATCTTCCCTAGTGAGAGAGAAAAGAAAAAAGAAAAGACAGTACAAATGTACATAGGTACAAGGGATGAGGAAAGGCAACATCTCATCCAATGCCCATCAATCTCCTGAGGAAGGCAAAGCGCTCAGTAATGAGGCTTTTCGTGAGCAGATCTGCAGGATTCTCGTTAGTGGAGATCTTGACAAGGTCAACAGACTTGTCCTCCACAACACCACGTATGAAGTGATACCTCACCTCAATGTGTTTTGTCTTCGCATGGAAGACCGGATTCTTAGCCAACTGAATGGCACTCATAGAATCTGAATGTAGTGTAGGTATAGCATCAATCCCAAGGTCAGCAACTAGACGGCCTAGCCATATGGACTCCTTGCAAGCCTCAGTGGCTGCAACATACTCGGCCTCAGTGGTAGACAAAGCCGTACACTTCTGAACCCTGGACATCCAAGAGACAGCCCCTCCAACATTGGTGAATACATAGCCAGAAGTGGACTTCCTACTATCTGCATGTCCTGCATAATCGGAGTCAGTGTACCCCACGACCCCTGTATCCTGGCTGCCATAGCAAATACACATATCTGATGTGCCCTTTAGGTACCTCATGATACCCTTCACGGCATCCCAATGTCTGCTGCCAGGTGTAGCCATATAGCGTGCCACAACACCAATTGCATGCGCAATATCTGGACGAGTGGCTATCATGGCATACATCAAACTGCCCACGGCTGAAGCATAAGGGATCTTGGCCATCTCGGCCCTCAGCTCATCTGTCTGCGGACAATCGGCCTGTGATACCTTCACATAAGAAGGTAATGGACAGCCAATAGGCTTTACGTCCTGCATGCAGAAGCGCTCAAGGACTTTATGAATGTACTCCCGCTGTGAGAGATACAAAAGCCCCTGATGCCTATCGCGCTTAATGCGCATCCCAAGTATATGTGAGACCTGTCCCAAATCCTTCATCTCAAAGCTCTTCTTCAGCTAAGATTTAAGAGCATCTAGCTCATCATGAGCTTTCCTTGCTATCAGCATATCATCAACATAGAGTACCAAGATAAGCAAATTGCCATCACGGGCTTTCTTCTGTAAAGACACGGATCCATAGCACTCCTGTTGTATCCCTATGACTGCATAAAGGCATCAAACTTATGATACCATTCCCTAGGTGCCTGCTTCAAGCCATACAAGCTCTTCTTCAACTTGCACACTAGGTGCTCCCTGCCAGGTTTTGCAAAGCCCTTAGGCTGATCCATATAGATCTCATCATGCAAGTCCCCATGTAGAAAAGCCGTCTTGACATCCATCTGATATAGATCTAAGTCAAGCTGTGCAACCAAAGCCAAGACTAAGCGCAGGGTGGTCATCTTAACCACAGGAGAGAAGACCTCATCAAAGTCCACACCATGTTCCTGCTTAAAACCCTTTGCTACCAATCTAGCCTTGTATGCCGGCTTGGGGTGTCCAGAGGTACTTTTCAGCTTGTACACCCACTTGCATGGAAAAGCCTTCTTGCCCTTAGGCAAGGCAACCAAATCCCAAGTCTCATTCTTATGCAGGGAGTCTATCTCAGACTGCATAGCCCTCTCCCAGGAGTGACTGTCACCCCTGCACATAGCCTCATCATAAGTGAAAGGCTCTCCTGCATCTGTAACCAAAACATAATGCATAGAGGGCTGAAATCTGTCAGGTGGACGTCTGTCTCTAGCAGACCATCTCACCGCAGGCTCTGCTGCCTGTCTAACTGCCTGTCCAATACCCTGGCCCTGTGGAGGAACTGCTGCAGGCTGTACTACTGGCTGTGCTGGAGCTCTAGGCTCCTCCTGAAAGATCACTCTGCGGATCTCAACCACCTTCTCAGGCTGCCTGTGCATCTTGTCTTCATGGAAGACGACATCATGGCTGCGTACTATTTTCCACGCCTGCGGATCCCATAGGTGATAGCCCATCTCTCCTGACTCACCATAGCCAAGGAATATGCATTTAATGCTCTTTGGATCCAATTTACTCCTCTTGTCCTTGGGCACATGGCATAATGCCTCACATCTAAAGACACGGAGATGCGCATAAGAGGGTGGCTTACCAGCCCAAACTTCCTCTGTAACTTGGAAATCCAATCCACTGGAAGGCGATCGGTTTATGACATGCACTGCCGTACTAACTGCCTCAGCCCAAAAACTCTGGGGTAGGCCTGCATGGCTAAGCATAGAGCACACACGCTCCTGAATAGTCCTGTTCATGCGCTCAGCCAAACCATTCTGGGGTGGGGTGTAAGGGGCGGTCAACTAACGCTTAATACCCCTGTCATCACAAAACTGCTCAAAAGCACGTGAGACATATTCTCCCCCATTGTTAGTCCTAAGGCATTTCAGCCTATACCCAGTCTGGTTCTCAACAAGAGCAAGCCAATGCTGAAAGACTGCCAAGACATCGGACTTTTGCTTTATGGGATAAGCCCACACTTTCCTAGAAAAATCATCAATGAAGGTAACAAAGTACTTCGCGCCACCCATAGACATGCAAGGCATAGGCCCACAAACATCGGAATGCACCAATGCCAAGGGCTCACTCATGCGTGGCCTACCCGATTTCTTATGCGTAGACCTATTCTGCTTACCATAAAGACAATGATCACACGAGTCAAAACGTGCATAGTCCAAAGGCAGAAGATACTGCAAACCAGATAACATTTTCATTCCCTTCAAAGACATATGCCCCAAACGGGCATGCCAAAGTGATACATGTGGGATAGAGCCCACTGCCAAAACATGGTCTACAGAAGACCCAGATACAACAAGAGGATAGAGGCTGCCAGCCTTGGCGCCTCTAGCAAGCACAAGTCTGCCTTTGGTAATCTTCCAGGCAGAATCCCCAAAACAGACATGAAACCCTGCATCATCCAACTGTCCTGCAGACATAAGACTGCACGTAAGCGCAGGTACATGACGTACATCCCTGAGCAAAAAGGAACTGCCAGTGGAAAACTGCAACTGAATATCTCCACAGCCCACAATATCAAGAGACCTGTCATCTCCAAGTCTGACTGATCCAGATACAGTACGGTAAGAGTGAAACCACTCACGGTAAGGCGTCACATGGAAGGACGCACTTGAATCCAATAACCAGCACTGTGCATACATACTAGGTGTCTCAGTCAAGTGTGAAGCATCAGAAGAACTAGCTGCAAGTATGAACTCATCACTACCATCGGAATCCTCGGTTTGCATGACATTAATTTCTTCAATCTTCACCCTGGACTTTGCAGGTACTATGCTGCGATCAGAGGACTTCTCCTACACTTTCTCTTTGCCCTTATCCTTGCGCTTCTCATTGCGCAACTCATGACACTGTGGCCTGATATGGCCCTTTTTCCCACAATGATGACAAGTGACATTAGGGTTGTGCCCATGCGACTTACTACGCGACTTTCCACGAGATTTAGACCGCCGACCCTTCTGCGAGTCACGGCCACGGTTATTACCACGATCATTCCTGTCATTCCTGCCTCTAACTGTCAAAGCATGTGAAACACGAGAGGCATCCAAGTTTTTGCGATTAACCTCTTCCTACAGAAGAGCACTCTCAACATCATTCAGTTTCAGAGTAGCACTAGAGGCACATAGGGCAGTGCGGAATATATCCCATGAGTCATTCAGAGTCCCAAGCAAGAAAAGAGGAGTTACTTCCTCTCCAAAGGTGATATCCTGTGAAGTCAGGTTCTTCAGTATAGCATGGAACTGGCTCAAGTGAGCAGATATAGTCGCATTATCCTTCATGCGCAGATCCATAAGCTGCTTCAACCAGTACATCTGACTCGCCGGACTTTTCTTATCATAAAGATTCTTGATCTTATTCCATAGATCCCATGCACTCTGTGCTTCCTCAAATACATTATAATGTACCCGTTCAGTGAGAGACAATACAATCGTGGACTTGCATAGCTCATCAAGTTCAAGCCAGTCGTGTCATTGTCCATAGTTTCAGGCTGCTCCCCACTCAACCGAAGTGGCTTAATCTGAGATTTCTGCACCAAGACCTGCCAAATTTGACTCTTCCAATAAGAGTAATTGGTACCATCCAACTTTGTGATGTTAAATATGGCATTATCAGTCAAAGAGGACACCATAATGCAGGCTGGAAATGCACAGACAATGTAAAACTGCTGGCTGTTTTACTGCAGAAAATGCCCAAAATCCACTGAAATGAGCTCCAAATGGCGAGAAAAGTGTGCCAAAAGATGCTGCCCACTTAGTATTAGGTGCGGTACACCAAATCAGTATATTACAGCATAAAAAAGACTGCTCAGTCCACCAATAAATTCTTGCTGTAATAAATTTCAGAATTGCAATAATGAGAGCAAACTGTCCCAAAACTGGATCTAATGTCAACTAAACAATGCTAGGTCCAAAGCCGGCATGAAACGGACATAAGCAAGGCCAATGACAGTGAAAAGAACATGAGCTCAACACCGAAGCATGTATGTTCTTTACCCTTTTTATGTGACCTTACCCACTCTCTTATACCCCCCCGCTCTCCCCCACACACTCTCTCTATCACATTCACACACACAATCACACACATTCACACTTATACTTGTATGAATTTACAGAGAAGAAATTCACTAGGGTATTATATGCACAAGCACACTAATAGTGGCACTCTTTTCATGCAAGCACATGTGTAAATTTTACCTTACTGAAAACTTAGGCTTTCTTATGTAATATTAACATAAGTCTTTTTGTTTTGGATAAAAAACATCTTCTTTTTTCTTAATAAATGGGGAGATAAACCTCTATCATGGCTTCTCCCCCCCGCAATATTTAAGAATATGTACCACCTCTACCACTTAATTTCTTTCATTGCTTACTCAATCTCCTCCACTGTTTGATTTGGTAGGGCATTTAATATCATATATAACTATGTGGAGGGTTGTGGCCTACATTGACACCCTTCTGCTCAAGCTTTGTGATTTATCCTTGCTTTTAATTTTGTATAGACTTCAACTATATTGTGGAACTCCTTCCTCAAGAAGTCATGGCATTGGCGCAATCTTCACCAACTTCCTAGGTGTAATGCTATATCTCTTGTGTAGAAAGTAATGTGTAAGTGATAATGAAAACTTTTTTTGTGATGCACAAGCCCCTAACTAGACTAGAGGAGGTGTTGCTTGGATACCTCTCCATAAGTAACACCATTCAAATGTTGAGATGGCAAGATTAACACGTATAGACATTAATGATAGACCACTTGGTTAGATGGGTCCACACGTCTGCACTTAGCATGCTAGTGGTTATTATAATCCTTACATGGCCCTTTACTTATCACTTATTATATTTGGTTTGTTGCACATACCTACAACTACCATAGTTATAGCACCAATCAATTAGTATAGTCAATTATACAATGTTTGACTTAGTAGGCCACTTTCCTTTATATTGTATCTTATCTATACTTTGTGTACATTATATTGTGTGAGAAAAAAGAAAAAAGAAAAAACAAGAAAGCATTTGCCATCCATCTTTCTTCTTGTGTTCTCTTGAGTAAGCTTCCTCTTGTGTGTATGGTGAGTGTTTGGCACAACAACTTAAGCAAATCCCCCCACCATATGATTCAGACATGGTATCAAAGTATCACCACTAAGAGAGGTGGTTTTGAATGTTGAATTAAAGAAGAAGAAGTAAGGATTTGAGCAAGAAAGCAATGGGTAAGAAGCTCTCCCATTCTTCCATTGTTTCTCTTAAATAGTGTCTATGGAGGCATCAGAAGTAGAGCATAGTAAAAATCTCTGATTCTTGTGAGATTTGGTATGTAAGAAAATCACTTTATATTATGAAGATAAGTCCTTTATCTAATATTACTTTTTTGGTAATTTGAGGCCCTTTCAGGCCCCATTTTAGACTCATAAGATTGTGGACAATAATTTTAGAGTATAATGCAATTTCAATTGTATCGATTAAAAGTGGGTGCATAGATGATAGTTTTTGATTCTATAAGTTGTGAGGTATTTTCTTGGAACGAGTGGGAGAGAGAAATCAATGAGCACTATCCACTCTTACCCAAATTGATCTATGCAAAAAGACAATAGCAAGGGCTAGTATTTACATGAAGGTATATTGAAAAAAATAGTAGAAAAGAGGGAAACATAGAGAGATAAAAAGAGAAAGGGAGAAAGAGAAATAAACACTTATGTTGACTCGGCCAAAATGATCTCTATAATAAAACAACAAACAAGGATTAGAACCAACATTATGTTGTATTGAAAAGATAGAAGGAAAGAACAATTATAGAGAGGGAGAGAGAGATTAGTATTGTTAACCCCAGTTTGAGACGGAGAAAAAAAATGTCAAGAATGCATATGCAATGGAAGAAGCAGGATGGAGTACAACCAAAAGCACAAGGGCGGCCTCAAAAATCAAGTCAAAGCGTAGGCACATTTTTTGCAGGTCGACACCCCTAAAACTTTCGTAAAAGAGTTCTAGGCTCCCTCTTGTGCAAATTATTGTAAAAGGTAGACTTGCATAGATAAAGAGATAGGGCAAATAGAAGGGAATGGGAAAAGAGGACCTTACCACAATGGCCGGTCATGTAAAAAAGGGAATGGGTGCACACTCTCATGCCTACGAGTGTAATGAGCTTATGTTCATACCTGATCAAGTTGTCTCCTCCTTCAAGCTCTCTAGTAGCTCCATAATCCAAGGTGCAAACTCAATCCTCAAGCTCCAAGCTCCAAGCTCCATTGCTGTATGCAAGACAAGAGAAGAGAAAAGAATATAAGAAGAAGAGAGGAGAAGATGGGGAGCTTCTCCACCATGGTCCCTCACCCTCACATACTCACTCTCTCACTCCCTCACACTCCCTCTCTCAAGCACAAGCACAAGCACAAGTAAGAGCAAGAAGAAGAAGAAGAAGAGGAGAGCTAGTTTTTGCCACACACAATAATAAGATTCTTCATTTACTTTTTGCATTCTTATATATGCCCTAGTCTTCTTGGTTGCCCATCCATTTTTTACATGACTAGCCATTTTAGCCTAGGTTCTCTTTCCTTATTCCCTTCCTATTTATAATGTTCCTTCACCCATGCCCATCCACATTTACAAATTGCACAAGATGGAGCATGGTGCTCTTTTCCAAAGATTTAGGGTGTGCTTTTATATTTAAAATGTGCCTTTTCCCTTTTGCACTTTCCTTGGACTTTTGAATTTGCTTATTACGCTTTTGGCTCTTTTCCTCCTATTTTTCTATTGGGTCACCTTTTTTTGCTCTATCCTACGTCTTTTTAATTTTCTTTACTTTTTTTGCACTTTCTTTGCACCATGGATAACATTACCCCTCTCCTAACCGAGTGCTAGTCCCATGGCACTTGTTGGTGAGGGCTGGAGTGGCTAAAGGGTTCCCATGTGGGTCAATGATGGGGCAAGCACAACAAAATGGATGAGAGGTTGAGGAGGTCAAGGGTAGGTTGAGTGGGTGATGGGGGACTTTTGAGGTCAGTGGTTTATTGAATGTACTTGGAAAGGAAAATGAAGTGCACTACCTAGGGGTGTGTCTACCTCATCATTTAGTGCATGGTGTTTGTGTTAGTGAAACTAGGAGTTGGGTCACAAACCTCACGCAAGCCCATGGTGGTGTTGTCCCACACTTGAGGACCCAGTTCATGTACAAGGGAAGATGTTATGGGTGTGACTTAGGGAAATAGGTCTAACCATAGAGGCGAATGGGAGCTCCCTAAGTGTGTTTTGCCCTCAATGTGCCCTAAGTATGTGAAGTGAGGGAAGGTACTAGGGTGGTTCCGAAGTGCAGTTCTTGTGACACTCGTAGAGTATAGATGGATTCAGTCATGGTGGCTTGCAACTCACCTCCTGCAAGTCTTTGACAAGATGACAATGCCTTAGCTGATGATTGAATTATTTTGTGGATGTAAGCATTCAGATTTACTTCATATAGGGCCCCTGCTACAATACTTTCAAGCATTGGCACTGGAATCTGGGACATGGTGTTGTATTGATGACTAGAGAATAGGGCATGCACCATTTTGGCCTGCAACTAGACAGTGGGGTTAGGGATATCTGCCAGGGCATACACCATTTTGGCCTGCAACTAGACAATGGGGTTAGGGATATCTGCCAGACTGATCCCATCATTGGTGTGCACCCTTTGTCTTTAGCATCTTCAACATGCCATACACATCCCTTTTTGGTCTCTTTCCCTGTGTGTTGATCAACCCTAAAGCCTTCTCCAGTATTTCAAGGCTAAGCACAACCTCTACCCTTTTGGGTGAGCATTCCTTTCTGTGACGGTTACCATGCCACTGTTCTTCCTTGTGTCAAAAGTTCTCAGGAATTCTGTGCACCTACCATGGTCGATCATCTAGTCAATGATCTCTATGTATCTGTGGAGATTGCACTAGTTGACTATCTATCTCATTATGCCTTCCTTGTTCACTAGCTCTCTATGTATCTATGGAAATTGCACTGGGTCTCACCACGCATTCCTTGTTCACCACTCTCCCAAATTGCTGACATTGTGGTGCTTTAGCCGATTGTAGACTTGTGATTCAATGGTCGATCGGTACTTGTTGTGCTTGTCCTTTGAGAATAGAAGTTGGACTACCATCTCGAGTTCCTGTTATGGCACAACAGCCTACAATTAGCTCATTTGAGAGTACCTTTTGCAAAAAAGAAAAAGTTTAAGAACAAAATCTATGGAATGGTGTGATGTTCCAATGAGTAATGGAAACATTTTATACTTCAAGCAATCCACACATTTCAAGCACAAATTCCATAAAATATTTCTTTCAAGTACAAGTTTCCTTTATTCATCTTTTTTTTTTCTTTTGAAGTTTTGAAGTTCAAGTTGTGTTTTCTTTTCCACCTTACCCCCTCCCCCTCGGGAATGATAAAAATCCTAGGATTGGAGGATGAAGGGCTAAGGGCATTAAGCACCTACTTGTTGTGCTTTATTTCTTCATGATCCAAGCATAAAATAATAGGTTATGCTCTACGTGGATGTGACAATCCATGTTTTGAGGCCTAATGCTTCCTATGTGTATAATGATCGTAGATGGAGCCGTGTTGCCCTTGTTGAAAGTCGTCACTATTCGAACATACCCAATGGCAAGGTGAATGTGTTGTAGCTTCTCTACTCCCAAGTTGGCGCTACGCTTGGATCCCTTGGCTTGGAGTCCATGTTGCAGAGCCCTCCTTGTTAGCTCTAGCTTTCTTCTGAGTTGTTCAAATGTCTCTTCTTTTCCTCATTGCATGACATTCAATACTGTACTCAAGGATGCACATTGTTTCTCCAACATTCTTGTCTCAATTTCTGTGGCTTTGCTTTCTGATAGGAGGCATTTACTCTCAGAATGGGCCAGCTCTTGTAGATTAAGTCTTTGATTGTGTTTTCATTCTTGGCTACCCATTCCTGGAAATATAGAGCTTGAGACTCTAGAGGAGGAGAGCATAGGCTTCTTTAATGGTAGTTGCATCAAGAAGTACTACCCTCCAACACACCCACTACATGAGCCTTCAACACTAGACCCACCTATAAACATAAAAGTAGTCATCATCATTGAGATAGAGGATGAGAACGAGGACGAGGAAGCAATGGCACTCGCATACTTACACATAACGGTCACTGGCCCCACAAGATATTTTCCTTGATACATTCATTGACAATAAGGAGTTGACTGTAATATCCTGATGCACAATCGTTGGACTCTCATTGGTCAGCCCCCATTGCAAGCTACTGATGCAAAACTTGGCCCATTTGGGGGGCAGTCTTATTCACTGATGGGAAAGTGCAAGGTAGGGGTCTCTATCAAGAATGAATAGGGAAAGATGACCTAAGCTAAAATGGCTAATCATGTAAAAAAGGGATGGGTGTCCAAGGGGAGTAGGACATGTATAAAAAGGCAAAAGTAAATGAAGAAGCTCATTCTTATGTGTGGCCAAAACTAGCTCCCCTCTTCTTCTCCTTCTTGTTCTTTCTTGCTTGAGCTTGTGCCTGAGAGAGGGAGTGTGAGGGAGTGAGGAAGTGAGTGTGTGAGGGTGAGGGGCCATGGAAAAGAAGCTCTCCATCTTCTCCTCTCTTCTTCTTCTCTTCTCTTGTCTCACACATGGCAATGGAACTTGCAGCTTGGAGCTTGAGGATCAAGCTTGCTTGAGCTTGCACCTTGGATCGTGGAGCTACTGGAGAGCTTTTAGGAGGAGGAAACTCGATTGAGAATGAAGGTAAGCTCACTACACTTGTGGGTGTGAGAGTGCACATGGCTACGTGAGAGGTAGCCATTGCACTTGGCTTGAAACAACAGACACTAAATTCTTTATGATGGATGGCACATGTAATATATCTAATAAACTCTTTGTCTAACCATCATGTAAGAACAAGGAAACATTTCTATTGTGTAAAATTGGATGGCATGGATCATCACCCATTTGCATATAACCTAGATTTTGTAAATCATACATCTCTCCAAACCATTCAGCATGGCCGGTCATATGATTAGATATACCTCAATCAACATACCATGCATTATCATATGTCCCCTTTCTTGTAACAACATTCATCGTATGTTGCATAATAAGAAAATGCTTATTTTTTTCTTTATTTTGTTGTGAAGACTATGCATAGTCTCCTTGCTACAATTGACCATTGCAAATATCATTCTTGTTAGCATAACACTGGGTTGCAATATGACTTGTTTTGCCACAATAATGACAAACAATACCAAAAATTTTAAAAATCTCTATTCTACCATCCACCTCTTCCTCTAGAGCTCCCCCTGCGTCTAATATTACCACATCCTCCTAAAACCTACATTTTACCAAATTGTTGATTTAATATATTTTATTGGTTATCACCAACACATCCCATGCCACTGATTCTTGAAGAGGATCTTCCATGTTTTCTCTCTGAACTTGAGTAAAGTGCTTGGACCTATTCATCATCTTTCAAATGATTCACCTTGTATGTTGATCTCTTTAATAATCATGAGAGAGGCCAACTCATCAAAAACTAAAAATGGCTTCTATACATACACAGAAGTGACAAATGATTTTTAAGCCTTCTCGTTACTAAGCCCACCCAAAGTAGATAAAACCAAATCATCATCATTAGGTATTGCATCAATAGCTGCTAAGGCATCTACAATTTTTTTCACTTTCAAAACATACTCATTTATAGACATCTTTCATTTCTTCAAAGTAACTCTTTCTTGAGTTGAATCTTCCATGCCTTTATGTTTACTGAAAACATATTCTCAAAGATTGTTCAAGCTGCATATGAAGTTTTTGCATTTTTTATATGCCCCAACATAGTATTATCAATTACTACTACATATAGCTAATGCATTACCTTTTTGTCTTTTTCATTCCATTATTTCTACACCTTTAATTCTTCTAAAGTTGTAAGATTACTTAGCTTTGGCTCCTTTTCTTCACATGAAACAAACTCACATAAGCCTTTTTCAATAAGTAATTTTATCACATGAAACTTCCATAATGAATAGTTATTCTTTTTTAACTTCTCAATGATGAGATTTTTACTATTCTCTGCCATTGTCACAAAGTTGATACAAAACAGCAAGCAAGTCTTCAACAACCTTTCATAACAAGTGCATAGGAATACACCAAGTAACCTTTTTCACTAACTACTCAGGTCCTCACAATGTTGACCAGATAAGAACAACCTATCTCACAATTGATGGCGTCCTTCACGACCCTCTAAGTCACCCAAAGACCTTACACACTAATCTCGAGGTTCCTAACTTTGTGATGAACATCCCAAATATCGTGCATGCAAGAAATGTGCATGCTCAATGAAGGTGCTCTCTCATGTGTGTGTGCAACTAGGATTTACTGCATATAGCTACAGCAGGCCTCATGCTGTGCTAGTGCTCAACCATGGTGCAAAATGTGCATAATCCCAACTCATTGCAAAGAAGTATTTGGTAAGAACAGGAGATGATCCCCAAGTGCAGTGTATCAACAAGTGCATTGTGAAGTACTTATGAACCCATAATCCCCGTAATGTGCAAGAGTCTCGATAAGAAAACATACCTTGTTCCACAATGTTTGGCAGCTTTTGACAAACTCCAGCTTCAACCTGTCCAAAAAAATACCAAGCTCGACCAAGGCTATCAAGTAATTTCTCTTTCTCAGCCCTTGATTTGGTTGTGATTTTGGGATTGTTTTGCTATCATTTACAATACCATGTTTGTCTTGGATTGTGCATTCGTATCTTGCATTACGATTGGTGGATTGAATGACAATGCTATCTTTAACATTGCAAAGTTGAATGGCTCAAATTACTACTAGAAGGCACAAATCTAGTAGGTTCTAGTGCAAAAATTTCTAATTATGCCATTGAGATATGAGGATATAAAGCCCAAAAACTTTGATGTAGAGGATTAGGATAAACTAGATGAGTTATGTAAATCTATAATTATTTTGTCACTCTCTAAGCAGGTCTATTATAGTGTTGTCTCTAATGGGTAGAACGTATGTGAGTTATGGGATAAGATTTGTAATGTCTATGATAAGTAGAGCCTTGCCTCTCTCAAATGTATTGGATGAAGTAAATCATGGACCTTCTTACTATGAAGGAGAGAAGCTCCATGTCTAACCACTTGAATGAGTTTCATTCTATGTTTAGTCACTTGTCTTCACAAGGAATTGAACTTAAGGACAATCTTCCTCCCTTATTCTTTTTGGTTACATTGCCTAAGGCATGGGATACATTCTATACTACTATGTGTGCAAATATGCCTATTGAAGGGCTAAAATTGTAGGATGTAGAGAGTGCACTCTTGAATGAAGGGGTTAGTATAAAGAATTTTGATGCTTCCCACATCTCTCATGCTTTGACAGTTAAAGACAATAATGGTAGGAGCAGTAAATACTACCATGGGAGAGACTCTCAAAAGTCTCAATCTCAATCACGTGGACAATCTCACAATAAGTCCCATGGCCGTAAGTCCGCATTGACATGTCACTATTGTGGAAAGCAGGGCCATATTCAACCACAGTGCCATAAAATACATGAAGACAAGCATAAAGAAAAGGGAAATGATAAAGTGAGGAAAGGAATGATGCTCACAACATTATCCCTAACAAGTCCACTGTTAAGATTGAAGAGATTAATGTCGTACATATTGATTTTGAGGATGACTACATACTTGAAGCTTCTTCTTTTGATGCTTTACAATTGATTGATGCCTCGTCTAACTATGATCAATGCTGGTTGCTTAATTCAAGGGCTTCACTTCATGTCACCCTCACCCTCATTGGGAGTGATTCCACTCCTATTGTAGCATGATAGGATCTATCAAATTGGGTAATGACTTGGCCTTAGATATTGTTGGTATTGGAGATATCAGCTGCAATTTTCTTCGAGCACTATATTTACTTTGCATGATGTATGCCATGTTTCAACTTTGATCAAAATCTTGCTTTTAGCTAGACAGTTGGATGATTATAGGTTATGTTGTATCTTTTGGTGATTCATCATGGAAGCCTATCAATGGAAATCTTATCCTGGCATAAGGTGCCAAGTCTAGCATCCTTTATCTCTTACTTACATTTAGGTCTATCACCCATGTTTTGGAAATGGCTGCTATATCACATGTATCGTTATGGCCTTGTCATCTTAGGCACGTGTCATTAAAGGGAATGAAAATGCTTGCCTGTTAGCAATATCTTCTACCCCTTGACTATAAGTGTTTTAATTCTTGTGATCATTGTCTGTATGGTAGGAAGATTTGTAACTCCCATAAGAAGTATGGCATTATGCATATGGATAAGCCTTTGACTTTTGTTTATTCTGATGCTTGTGGACTTATACCTTACAAGTTGTTGAGAAGAAAATGCATAAGCAACCTGAGCCAGTTGTTGAGATACACATGATGATATTTTAGGAGGAGCCTCCTAATACTATACAACCAGCTAGACAACTTGCAGCAGCTGATGCTCTAATGGCTCAAGATCATGATGTTAGATAGGAGGTATAGAGATAGATGTTAGTCAAATCAGTTTACATTCTCTATGGATTATGTTATGGTAGCAAATGCTGGTGAGTCTCTTACTTATGATGAGGCCATACACACTGGTGGTAGTCACTCTTCGGAGAGACCTATGTAATCATAGTATGATTCGCATTGTAGAAAAATCATACATGGGATTTGGTTCCTTCACCTAGTGGAAAACGTGCTTTGCTATGCCATTGGGTATACAAGTTAAAGAGTACCCCTAAACACCCCAAGCTAGCCTATAAGACCAAATTGGTTGCTAAGGTTTTTAAGCAAAAGTATGGTGTTGACTTCAATGAAGTCTTCTCTCTTATCGTAAAGATGACTATCCTATGCTTGATTTTAGCTTTGGTTGTATAGCTCAATTTGGACCTCTATCATATGGATATCAAGACAACTTTCTTACATGGGGGCTTAAATGATGAGATTTACGTGCAACAGCCTAAGGGCTTTGATAAAAAAGGCAAGAAATATCTAGTGTGCAAGTTGAGAAAGAGCCTTTATGGCCTTAAGTAGGCACCTAGGGAATGATACCACAAGTTTAAAGCTTTCATATATTCTAGGGATATACCATAGTGATATGGATTCATGTTTATACACGAACAAGGCTCGTGATGGTAACCCTATGATTTTGGTAGTCTATAGTGATGATATGTTGATTGTTAGGAGTGCTCATGATGAGCGAGATGCCTTGAAAAATTACCTCAAGAAAAGCTTTGAGATGAAGGACATGGGAAATGCCTCACATATTCTTGGTATGGGCATCACACACAATTGCTCTAAGGGTCTCTTTTGTTGCAAAATGAGTACATCCAAAAAGTTCTTGAGCAGTTTGAAGTGCAGGATGTCAAGCCTATCGCCAAGATGGTCAAGATCCCTTATGCATCTGCAGTAGGTAGTTTGATATATGCCATGATGGCCAGTCGTCCTGACATAGAATTTGTAGTGGAAATTATGGCACACTATATGGCGACACCTACTAGTAGGTGGCATTTATGCATGAGAAAAGTGAGTTGTTCACTCACTTTAAAAGCTTTAAGGCTTTGGTTGAGAAGGAGACAAGGTTGCATATATAATGCCCAAGATCGGATAGAGGGAAAGAATATCTCTCCAATGATTTTTTTGACTTTTTGCAGAAAAATAATATACAAAGATAGTATACATGTAGATATACACTATAGAAGAATGGAGTTATTGAGAGTGAAAAAATAGGCATATTATAGAGGTGGCTTATGCATTGATGTCAGAAAGAAACTTGCCTCATTACTATTGGACTCAAGTAATTGCTACTACTTTATACATTATGAACGGGACATCTACTGCTGCTGTACATGGTATGACACACACTAAATTGGATCCCAAAGTAGAAATTGGATCCCAAAGTAGAAAAATGTATATTTATTGGATATTCTCTTGAGTGGAAAGAATATTGATATTATAACCTTGTTTACGTGAGTTGAGAGTTAGCAAGGATATTGTCTTTTATGAAATGAGTAGCTAATACAGTAATGTGCATAATGCAATTGGGATTGATGAGCATGAGAGTATGGTTGTGTAGAAAACATGTCAACAATCACATACATTGAGTGGACCACAAGAGTCTCCTAATCATATTTCTATTGATAGACCTTGGAGTGGCAGATTGACATCACATGTTACTCCACCAAGTATATCGTAGATATCAAGAAAAGTTAAAAATAAAGTTGGGGACTCACCTATTGTGATGGATGTATCATTAGATTTCTCTCATGTTGATGCTGATTCACATGGCTTTGAGCAGAGCTTGGATGAGGAGTTTGGGATTCCATCTATTAAAACACATGGTGTGTAGAAGACACAAGAGGATGCTAAAGCACCTAGTAGTGATCTAGGTCCACATAGGTCAAGTAGAGTGAGAAAGCCAATTTAGGATTGACATATTATAGCTATGTAGCTCATCACTATACATACATGGCTAAGGTTGTGCAAGATGTGAAACCCACTTATTTTAAGGATGCAGTGGGTAATGAGTATTGGGATCATGCTATGGATGAAGAAATGGATGCACTTATGGATAATAACACATGGGAGTTAGTGCCTTTACCTAAAGGCAAGAAAGCTATTGGTTGCAAATGGGTTTACACGGTCAAGCATAAATTAGATGGATCTATTGAGCACTATAATGCACGACTGGTTGCCAAAGGGTATGCATAGACTCATTGTATTGCTTATGAGGAGACCTTTGCTCCATTGGCTAAAATGCCCACTATAAGGGCAGATATCGTAGCAGTGACTACACCAGAAGGTTAGATCATGCATCAAATGGATGTTAAGAATGCCTTCTTGTAGGGGGAGTTGCAATAGGAAGTTTATGTGGAGCAGCCACCTAGTTTTATGAATGAGAATCATCTAGTTTATGTGGAGCAGTCACCTAGTTCTATGAATGAGAATCATCTAGATTATGTATGCCAACTTCGTAAGGCCTTGTATGGGTTGAAGCAAGTACCTAGGACATGACATAATAGGATTGCAAAATACCTTATTAGCATTGGATTTCATATAGCATAGGCTAATCACTCACTCTATGTATGTGAGAGTGATGCATATATTGTGGTTATTACTATATATGTGGATGATTTGATCATTTTAAACTTATAGCCAAACTTTTAAAAAATCCTTAAACTTGAATTAATGTATCCATGCTTTGGAAAAATATGACCAGTGATTCGATTTATGTGAACTTTTACATTGGAATCCTCTAAGACACACCCAATTTTTTTTTGGCCCCATTAGAAGCCTCTGGGATCCCTATCCGGATGCTTGCGTCTAGGGCCTTGAATTTGGAAGGCTCCAGGGCACCTATCCGAAGGCTCGCGTCTGGGGCCTTGAATTTGGGGATTCAAGGCCCCACATGTGAGCCTCCAGACATGTGTCTCATAAGCTTCTAATGGGGCCAATGTTTAAATATACATGAGTTTTTATGATGCATGGCATGTGGGTGAAGTTTCACCAGATTTCAATTTATAAAATTGGTATTTTAATCTTTTTTTGAAAATGCATTAACTAGATTATACTTCACTGATAAATAGAAAAATTCACCAATGAGTGTGTGCAACTGCATATTAAATGTATTGTCAACCAAACTACGTGAAATATTGGAAACTTGAAAATTCACAAAAAATAAATCATGGATAAAATGGAATATCACATATTGGATATAGTGTTGCCAAACCACTAAATACATTAAAGATATAGTGCATTGGCCTATGTACAAGTGATCACCGATGTGTGTGTGATTGCACATTGAATTTATCCTCAATGAAACTACTTATAAAATTCAAAACTTAAAAATTCACACAATGCAAATCATCGTCAAAATAAATCACATATTGGATTTAACATTGCAAAACCATGAAATACATGGTAGATATTGCATCACACCAAGTACAACCAGAGCTAGACAAAATTTAGCTCCATTTTGCAGGCCATTGCTATGAAATACTTGAAGGTCTATTGGAAAGATAACCCAAAACTAAGCTCCTTACAATCTACAATCAAACCTGAGCTAAAAACATAGATCCAATTACAAGGCAGCTTCTCAAAGAATATTGTTGACATTAAGACTAAAAGCATCCTTGTTGTTGTGGATCCTACAAACAAGAACCAGATCTATGGGCTTAATAGTGATGCGTCGGGCATGAATGGCTAAAAGTTGACCATAACTCTTATTAGATCAATCAAGTAGCTTTAGTTGTTTCTTGGAGAGCAAGCAAGGCTTGGCTTGACCATTGCCTCACATTCCTTGCCTAGTTTCTTGAAAAGAACTTGTGATGATACCCTGATCGCATATCTTGTAGTATTTATTGCACCAACCTAGAGAATGGTGCCTTAGGAATAATCAAGTTGGCACTCTTTTGGAATTTCCTTATCTCATGTAGCATACCACATGGTTGGTGGGCTCGATCAACCATGCCAACTAGCTCTTCTTAAGATCCAAGCAAGGCACAAATATTTGAGTTGGTCATCTTGAATCTTTTATTATCTAGACATATCCACTTATAAGGTTGCCTTTAAAAAAAAAGAGATCTTTAAAAAAACCAAGATCCACTAGCTCAAGTGGTAGAGAGAGTCCGTGAAGCACCCAAGGTCACGATTTCTATTCTCTTCTATAGTAATAAGACATCCTTAGAGTAAGGGTCCATGTTGTATTAAAAAGTTCCTCTTGATTAGTAGCATTACATACACTCATCAAGCATATGGGATGCCCTTCCATGCACTAGACTTGTTGTTTCTTGAGAAGACATGAAATTTTGAAAGTGCTGCAAGGGATGTATCTAGTGCTTGATTTGACACACAAGCCACTCAGGATACAACCCCATTGATAAGTCCATGAATAATTAGTAAGTAAAGTTAAAACATAGTATATCAACAATGTTTTGTGTGCAATGGCAAACGATCATTATTGACCACACTAGGGCCACCATTTTTGGCCATTAGGGGACCTTTGTCACTCACCATATGCTCATTAGATTCAAAAGAGTGTTGAGCTCTTGCTCTTGCAGCATGCGCCTTCTTGATTGGAAGCTTGAAATGTGCCATGGTTGTGATGATGAAGGATAGAAAGGTGGAGGGTAGAGTGAATTCATTTCATTTTGTTTCACTTCATTTCTCCACCCCATCCCTACCTCTCTCTATCTCTTGCCATCCCCCTCATGCCCCTCTCTCTCTAGGCCAATGAATGTTCCAAGGTTTGGAATTTTCATATCTTTGACTTAGGATTCAAAATCAAATTTTCATAATTAAAAAACATAGTTCGAAATCGATTTTGAAAAACAGAGTGACAAACCTTAGAAATTTTAAACAAAATTTGTCAGACATCTCGTGTTAAAGATAGGAGTATTGATGTGTCATATCCTTAGTACTTGTGCTCTCTTCTGAACTCTAAATGCATCAAAATTGTTATCTTTATCTAGGTCTCCATTTCTTGCCATCTCTCTCTTGGGTTGCCAACCATTTTACGTGGCATTGTCTAGCTATGCTATTTTCATATCTTGCTTTTCTCACTTCATATATTGACCTACTTATAAATTATGCTCGAGAGGTTTTGGACTTCTTTTCTTTTTCCTTGTAGCATATCTCTAATCTCCTATACCATCATTGGAATAATTGTATCATAGAATTGGAACCATTGATGCCATCTTCATGATCAGTTGCCTTTTGAAAAGCACAATGAGCTTGTTGAGATCGTTCCAAGCCTTTGGTTGACCATATTGCCAAACTTCCTTGATCTGCAAAGTATGGACCATGTGCTTCAAGTATATGCTGCATAAGAAGAGATATTAGAAACACAAAATAATTCGAAATGATGATATTTTTTTGTAATGGTAACAATACTGACCATGTAGTGTGTTATGCTATTTGTAGTCCATGCCTCTACCTTGGACTTATGAAATTTAGCAACTGTCTCTTTAAATGTATTGGCATCAGCATCCCTAAACCTCAACTTTTATAAGAGAGCTACTAATCTATCTAGGTGTATCCACACTTTTTCCTTCACAATTTGCATTTGTTCCCCATTACTCCAATCCAGAATAGCAAGGTGCAACTTTTTCCATGCTTCGTACTTCTCTGGTTGTTTTACAAGTATATTGCATTCCTCATCTCAAGGTGGAGATATAAACTTCCTAGCCTTTGGTCCGGCAAAGAATGGTTTACAAGGGATATTTCCACTCTTGCTCGATTTTTTCTCGTTCTTTTTTATTTCTACTTGGCCCCATGCAATCCAACTTCAGAGAGGACTTGTTCTACCTTCTTTCATGTGGCATCAGCTTCTGACATGGGCTGCATAATGTATGAAAAGCATATATATTCATATACTAGCTTCTTAATTATTCTAACCATATAATGCAATGTGCAAAAGTGAACCCTTGTTAGTGGTATTTCCAAAATAGGGTACCAGTTTGGATCCATTGAAACTAGCATTTCATTTCTCATGACTTTTTGATCACATGTTGAAGCACCTTGTTGTCTTGCCTTGGCAAGCCATTCTTTCTTTCCATCTTTTCCTTTCTTCCTAGTTTGCATGCAATATATGCATAGAAATTTTGCATTCACTGCATTTGATAAACCAAATATACATTTCAATGTTTTTAAATCACCTACAAGATGCCATTCAACTTGACAGTCCCCAAACTCCTCAATGTGTAAAATTGCTCCATTATTTTTCTATTAAATAACATTGGGTATATAGTGAGGTTAAAAAAAACTGAAAGTACTTCATGGTTCTCCTTTGGTACTTCAAATGCTACAAGTCATCATATTTCATTCTTTGATTGCACATTGAAGTATAAATGATGGTTTTCATCAATGTTGGGATCCAATGCTTGATTCATAAATGTTATACTCACACGTTCAAGTTTTTGCCCCTTGATAATCTCACTCTCATCAAATTTGATCATAAACTTAAGCTTGCCTTTATATTCTTCCATAGACATATTGCAGAACTTGACCATAGCAATCTGAACCCTACATATATCTAATACAAAGTTGTTGGATGCATTCAATACAAATGTAACCTATTTGGAACTATAATTCAATATGTGTGTATATTTCAGATGTGTAGGCTCACCAATTAGTTCTACAACTTTCTCATTTAGTTGTTTTCAAGCCTTCTTAACGTGAAATGGTTTTGTCAAAGGCATTACTCACTTAGTTTTGAAGACTTGCTTAAAACCTATATCCAATTGTTGATAGAGCATACTGTATGACTCAAAACTCATTCCCACCTTGTCACATTATCCCTGAGCATCTATAGTAATAAACAAGTTGCTCACATCCCTAGATGTTCACTTGTGACACCATCTACAATGTCCCTAAATTTACGATTTTCCAATACATTTTTGACCATATCCTTGCTTAGAACTTTGGCAATAGTATCATTCTCTACATGAGGGAACATATTTCTCATTGTAGCAGATTGAGCATATATTCGTCTATGATATTCTCTAGTTTCTCTGGTTAATTGGTGAATTGGTTTAACTAATCGGATGTGTCGACGCGCTTCTTTGGTTTTTAAAGTGAGCCCAATCTCCAAAGTTTTTGTAAGCTTCCTTTTTATGCTTCGATTCTCCTTCTCCAAGTCCATAACTTTAGATTGTAACTCCATATTCTTCACGTGTATAGCATGCATAGTATCTTCAATGACAGACATCGCTCGTTATAGGCTCTAGTTCTCTCTATCCTTCTCAGCCAATAATCTATCATTTTCCATCAAAGACTGCATATTCCCTTGTAATCTTGTCTGCATATTTGTCAAGACTTGATGAACCCCTTGCTAATTCTTATGCGACAAGTCTGCATGTGTATCCATACAATCCTTCATTGCCTTCACAAACAAACTTTACAAATGATGTAAGCCCTTCAAATTGTGGTGGCCTTTGAGTAAGTGGATCGGGTGGATAAATGCACCCATCAACCTAAAGGTCCACATTTTTTTTTCCTCCATTTTTTTCTTGTTGCATCCTGTATCTTATTGCATCATCCCTTTCGACCAGTTCTTTTGAACATTGGTGCATATTCATCCTCCAATTGAAAGTGAATATCTCTCTTTCTCTTGGTACGTCCTGCACATGCATTCTGCAAATAAAAATATATGCAAATTTTAACTTGGATTAACATTCAAATCACACAATTACATCCCTTTGATTCAC